>NC_080540.1:12865226-13032726 GCF_028640845.1 Ahaetulla prasina
AGTCTGTCAAGATCCTTCTGTACCTTGAGCTATCTTCTGGAGTGTTAGCTATTCCTGCCAGCTTGGTGTCATCTGCAAATCTGATGAGTTCCCCATCTATCCTCTCGTCCAAATCATTGATGAAGATGTTAAAGAGTACTGGGCCTAAAACAGAGCCTTGGGGTACTCCACTGCATACTTCCCACCATGTGGATGCAGTTCCGTTGTGTACTACACGTTGATTGCGGTTGGTCAGCCAGTTACGAATCCATCTGGTGGTGATGCTGTCTAACCCACATTTTTCTACTTTATATAGCAGTAGGTTATGGTCTACTTTATCAAATGCTTTACTGAAGTCCAAGTAAATTATATTGACAGCATTCCTCTGGTCCACTAATTTTGTCACTTAATTAGTGGACAGTATAGATCTCAACTATTCTTTGTACATAGTTTATATCCAAAATAACCCCCCTGTAAAAATTATTATGGGAGAAGCATTCTTCATCAAGTATTTTTTTCCCTTTGAAAGTTAAATTATGAAATAAAGTTATGAAATTATTAAATTTACATTAAGATCTACAACTTTCATCATTTCTATGGCATAAAGCACTGCTGGAGTACTTGATTCATACTTAAAAAAAGTTTCTCTCAATGATTATTTTGGAAATTGGAAGCACATATTTAACTGAGCACATATTGCATAGAGTTCACATACCTAGGGGCTAAAATACACAATGGCTGTAGCTTCTAATGTACTGTATATATGTTGGACAATTCTCACTATGATAGCATTGGGTTCAGTGGTTGGTTTCAAATTTTTTTACTACTGGTTCTGTGGGTGTGGCTTGGTGGGCGTAGCATGGCATGGTGGGCGTGGCTTAGTGGGCGTGGGAGGGGAAGGCTACTGTAAAATCTCCATTCCCACCCCACTCCAGGGGAAGGATACTGCTCCCTGCACGCAGAGACCCAAAGACCAGCTGGCTGGCGGGAGCCATGCGCGCATGCCCAGCGGAGCTGGACTGGGACGACGGCTCACGTGCCTGCAGAGAGGACATTGCATGCCAAGGTTCGCCATCACAGGTTTAGTCTATTGGTGTGAAACAGTAAAGAATCAACACATGTTTTTCTTGGTTTGGGGCCTGACAGTATGATTGGGACTACCACTCCCCAACCTTTGTAACTAGGCAGCCTGGCTGGGGGGATGGGGGAACCAGGCCGGCATGTACGCATCTACTCCACTCATGCAAGAGAGAAGGGAAGCCTTTGGGGTATGGTCTTGGCTCCTTGGCTCCTCCCTCTCCCCACCAAAACCTTTTGCAAAGGGATGGAAGGCCTGAAGCAGCTCAAGATTGCTCCCCTGAAGCCTTTCCTCTGTGTGCAAAAGCTTTTGGCATGAAGAAGAGAAGCCTTTAGGCTGCAGTCTCAGCTCCTTCAGGCTTCTCCATGCCAAAATCTTTTGCAAAGGGATGGAAGGCCTGAAGCAGCTCAAGATCTCATGCTCCTTCAGATTTACCGAGGCTGCGCAATGCTCCAAGGTGGATTGGTTGCCCTACTCAGGCAGCCTCGGTGAGTCAGCGAAGCTAAGCAGGGCACACTCATTCCACTCAGCTTCTGGTCTCACCATTCTGCTTTTGGAGATTTTGACTTGGCAGCCCGACTAGGGATGGGGGTGGGGGCGGGAGGAGGGAACTGGGCCATGCGAGCAGCGGGCTGGTGCATGCGCAGCTCCACTCATGCAAGAAAGAAGCCTTTGGGGTGCCACTCGCACTTGCATGCATGTGCGCCAGCCCAGCAGCCATGTAGGCCAGTTGTGAATAGGATCAAATACGATCTGCGCATGTGCAGAAGCGCGCACATGTCCGTTGCGAACCGGTAGCAAAGGTAAATGGAACCCACCCCTGATCCAGTAGTAAAAGAAAGTCACCCTATTGTTGCATCTTGTTAAAGATTCTCTGGATGCCACCACCCCCCCCCACTCTTATTAAGATGGTCAGTGAAAAAGTTGATAGTGGCAAGAACTGTCGGCTGGCGGCCCCCAGGGGCAGGGCCTTCTCTGTTGGAGCTCCTACGCTTTGGAACGAACTTCCCCCTGGTTTACGCCAAGTGCCTGATCTTCGGACTTTTCGCCGTGAGCTGAAAACACATTTATTTATCCAAGCGGGACTGGATTAAAAGTTTTACCGAATTTTAATTGGGGTTTGTAATTAATTTTTTAGGTAATGGGGTTTTAACATTTTAATTGTAATTTTAAATTCAGGCCTATTTAAATAAGTTTTTTAATTAATGTTTTTACCTTGTATGATATTTGTATTTTATCGGGCTGTAAACCGCCCTGAGTCCTTCAGGAGATAGGGCGGTATAAAAATTTGATTAAATAAATAAATAAATAAATAAATAAACTGCCTCAGCAATTTCTCCAGCTGTGTCTTAGCCCATGAGATCACCCAAAGTTCTGTACATTGCTTCCCCTTGTAATTAGTTACGTCTTGGTTGCCTTCTTGCTGAATCTCCAGACCTTTTCCCCAATGACTGCCTTCAGTATAAACAACAGACTTCAGAACAATAAGAAGTGATAGCTTGTATTAGTCAGTTTCAGTGTTTAAATGCCTTATTTGATATTTATTGCTTAAGAGGCTGGTGGTGTGGTGTGAGAATTTACTTTAGTCTCCTTCAAATATAAAATTTAGTCCTTCGTTGTTCTTAGACATATTTGATAAGAACAAGTGGCTCTGCTCCACATCTCAACTATGGTCGTACTGATTCTTCTTCTCCTCTTGCCCCACCTAACTTGTGGGGTGCTGAAGGCGAAGTGCCCTTTGCATTTGGAACCAGATGAAGTTAAGCCACTGAATTTCTACAGACCAGGAGACCATCTCATCAGCGGGATCACTTCTGCTACGACGGCAAAGTTTCTGTTATACAAGTTCCACAGGGCTCCTTCTGCTAAGCTTTATGAGTAAGTCACCCTGAGTGGGAGAAAGGTACAAGCCGCCCCATTTCTTTTGTGACAGTGATTGTGCCACGGAAGGAATGTTAGTCGTGAACAACCAAAATGTAGGAGGTGACTCCATTCATAGTTCATCTCATAATTCAGCCTAAGAGGAAAGAAACCTGGGAAGAAACAATTCAAAATATTCCATGTTCCCTGACATTTATTTTTATTTTTATTTATTTATTTTATTTTGTCACAACAATATATGTAGGTATCATACAAAAAGATTATATAGCAAATAAACACATATGAGTAAATATAAGGAGGTATAAGCATATATATAGGAAGAAGAAAAGAAAAACAATAGGACAGGAACGGTAGGCACGTTTGTGCGCTTATGCACGCCCCTTATGGTCCTCTTAGGAAAGGGGTGAGGTCAATAGTAGAAAGTTTTTGGATAAAAACTTTTAGGATTATGGGAGGAGACCACAGAGTCAGGTAAAGTATTCCAAGCACTGATGATTCTGTTACAGAAGTCATATTTTCTGCAATCTAGATTAAAGCGGTTGACATTAAGTTTAAATCTATTAGTTGCTCTAGTATTATTGCAATTAAAGCTGAAGTAGTCTTTAACAGGAAGGACATTACAATAGATGATTCTGTGAGTTAAGCTTAGGTCTTGACGAAGGCGACGGAGTTCCAAGTTTTCTAAGCCTAGGATTTCAAGTCTGGTGGGATAGGGTATTTTATTGTTTTCAGAGGAATGGAGAACTCTTCTTGTAAAATATTTCTGGACACGTTCAATTGTATTGATATCAGAGATGTGGTGAGGGTTCCAAACTGGCGAGCTGTATTCTAGTCCTAATGCTAGTATTGAGTATATTTTACTGAATTTGTCATCTGATTTCTTTCTTTTGTTCCCCATAAAAGTTGTGTCATTATAATAGGCTTAAACGTAAGTGTTTTTATTGAAGAGCAACATAACAGACCGTGCAAATACATTATCACAAAAATATGTAATATTCTCAAATGCAATATAAACGTTCAGACTTATGTGTGCGCTGTGAAATCAACCTCCTTACTCTGGAATTCAAAATCACTAAGTGACTTAAACACACAGAAACAAAATAAAAAATAAAAACGTTGTAGGATGAAGACGGAACAGGGAGGTTAGCTTACAAAACTTCGAAATAATACTAGTGTTAAAATTATTATAATCAGTGATCAGAATTCAACAGGATAACAGCAGATGAAACAAATAAATATCGTTTATAGGAAGAACTTTGAAGCAATCAAAGTGTTTCTGATTTTATACAGTCTAGCAAAATAGGACTATGGTCATTAAAAAGACAGTCAAGCTGTCTAATGCAGTTACTACGATGAAGCTTCAAATCAACCAGGCAGGAAGGAAATTTTTCAGAAGGATGAAAGGGGCATTTGAGATAAGACATGGAAGTTCAAGTTCCAATCTTGACACTATCTCCCTCCAATGTTTTTCTCTTTCTGTCTCGCTGTCTCTAACCTTCCCTTTCACACACAGAAAACACAAAAAATGTGGTTGGCTAGCTACCTCTATATTGTGGAACCAAATATTACAACATCCAGTAACTCCACCTGTAGCATCAGGTCAACTAATATGTATTAATTTACAGTATGATACTGCAAGTCAGCTATTTCCCAACCCAATTCCATGGCAAATACTGTGACAGTTTCATGTTTAGTAATTTTTTCTTCCATTCCCTCTCCCCCCCCCCCATTTCAATCAGGAGGTAAAGACAACTATGCCTAAATGTTTTCCGTGGACTGTAATTCTAATAGGCAAGAAGAGAATTGTAACCTTTTAGGGAGCCACAAAATCCTTTGTCAGTTCTGTGCTTTTAGACTGAAAAGAAGACATAGAATTGAATTCTTTATGAAGACTCTCCAGTTTTATCTATATTTAAAAAACTGGTATCTGCAATGCATCTGATTTGTAAATCGACCTACGCAGAAGTTAGAAATTAGATCCTGTGGTTTTAAGTTTCCTTATTAATATTAGAATCAAAGGACCCCCTCATTAAAATATGTCATTCTGATTGAACGCAGGATGAAAATCTGATCCACCTATATTTGCAGAAAAGGCTCCACAATGTACTGGAAAGCCCTATCCTTTCTTTTTGCCCTTGAGGAGATTAACCAGAATCCCCAAATCTTACCCAACATCACCCTGGGCTACAATATTCATGACAACTATTTTAACACAAAGGTGACTTCGGAAATTTTGTTGGACCTGCTTTCAAAGGGAGAGGCAGACATTCCAAATTATAACTGTGGAAAATGGAGAAACACACTGACAGTCCTCGAAGGCACTGATTCAGACATGTCCATTCAGATATCAACCATGCTGAACACCTTCAAGATCCCACAGGTAGATTTGTGCATGCATGATTGCTTGGTCATTTGAAAGGGGATAAAGTTCCTAGAGGCCATGATAGGCAACAAGAGTTGGGGGAGAAGATTCAAACATCTGAATTAAATATGGCCCAGATGAACTTCTTATTCCAAGGCCCTTGACCAAGTTGGTGTGCCCTTCTTTGCAAAAGAAAAATATTAGGGCTCATGGGGAAAATTGCAGGGCCTGAGCAAGGGGATATTCTGCATATCTTTTTTGGAACATATGTCAAAAATGGCCACAGATCAGGGATGAAATCGAGCAGGTTTTGACAAGTTCTGGAGAACCGGTAGCGGAAATTTTGAGTAAGTTCAGAGAACCAGCAAATACCACCTCTGGCTGGTCTCAGAGTTGGGTGGGAATGGGGATTTTGCAGTATCCTCCCGTTGCCATGCGCACCAAGCCACACCCACCAAGCCATGCCCACAGAACCGGTAGTAAAAAAAAATTGGATTTCACCCCCGTCACAGATGAACAAATAACAATAGACCTTTAAGTTTATCTACTACTCCATAGTGCTTTACAGCACTCTCTGGGCAGTTTACAATGCTCCCAACAATCTGGATCCTCATTTTACCAACCTTGGAAGGATCAATGGCTGAGTCAATAATAAGGACAAAGATCTTTAGTCAGAATTTTAGGCAATCAGTACTTTAGTTTTGATCTTGTTTTTCAGGTCAGTTACACTTTTGCTTCCCAGGTTTTGAGTGACAGAAAATGGTTCCCTTTCTTTTACTCAACCTTCCCCAAAGAAGCACATGAGTACCCAGGGATTGTCAAAGTACTCCAACATTTCAGCTGGACGTTGATTGGACTCCTTGCTGCAGATACCGAAAATGGAGAGAAATTCACGAGGCTCTTCACACCCATCCTAGTCCAGAATGGCATCTGTGTAATTTTCTCCCAAACCATTTCAGTGAATATTAAGAGTAATGACTATCACCCTGGACTTTTCCACGAATGGAGTCAAGTCAATGTCTTTCTTTACTTTGCTGAGGCCTTAAGCTTCTCACATGGAATAGCACACGCCCAAATCATTCTGAGCCAGGTGGAGAAACCTGTTGTGGGAAAAGTTTGGATCACAACAGCTTTCTGGGACCTCACTTTGCCATTGTCATACAGTGCTTTATCTTTCAAGTACACCCATAGTATTATTTCCTTCTTTAGCCGGACAAATCAAAACATAAAATATGATTATTTCCTCAAACTTAACTCTTTTGCCGAGAAATTTGCAGGTTTAGTATTTTCATGTTCCTATTCAAAGCATGCCTTATCTATGAAAGGCTGGATACGATGCAAAGAAAGAGAAAAATGGCGGAACGTCTCTCATGAGCTACGGGCAAGGATTCTGTCCCTGGATGGCTACCACATTTACCACACCATCTGGACCATTGCTCATGCTTTACATGCGGCCTATTCTCTCCGATCCCACCGAAGGGCTATGAAGAATGGAAACAGATCTGGAGTTCAAAGACTGCAGCCATGGCAGGTACTTTCCTCTTCCATCGCAAAGATTTCTGCTGAAGGGGAGAATCCACTCTCTCATGCCGTAATGTTTGGCTTTTTATTGATATTTTGCTTAAACAAATAGGTTTATTTTTTTTTCTGACTTTATGAAGAAGGGAATTTGGTGGTATTCAGAGTCACCTTCAACTGGCACAAGAATTTAGATAGTTTATGAGTGAATGCAAATGAAACGGGGAGGCGCAATCATATCGTCAGCAGCCGCCTTATGCTTGCGTGTGTTTCCTTGTTATGCAGTGACAGACTGCCATGAACTGTGCAGAGGGGAGATAAGGAGAGGGAATGAACTGTGCAGAGGGGAGATAAGGAGAGGGATGTTTGGGGAATTGAAAGTAGAGATTGCACCGCCTCGAGATGCTGCCCCAAGGTCATCCGGCTGGAAGAAGGGGGGAGCCACATACCAAGCTGCGCTTGGACTGACTGTTATTAAAAGATCTTGCATGGACTTTATTGGTTACAGTGGGGTGGGCAGTGAGGGACAGTTAGGGACGGGGAAAGTAGAACTTAGGGATTTTGGCACTTAATTCTCAATTCTGGCTATGCAGTACTGCAATACACTTAATCTGTAATAAAGCTATACCTTTCTAAACCAATGAAGCCAAGGATTGCTTCTATTCAGACGTTTAAGTAATGGCCAGTCTGAGACATATTCTTTAATAAACCCCATCTGGATAAATCTTTTTCTGCCCTACCTCAGAACATGCAGCCCAGTTTTGTGACTAAACATTTCACAAAAACCAATTCTTACATTTAATTTTTGTTTTTGTTTGTCTTTATGAAGATGGGGAAATATATTACATTCTGCACAGAGCCACTTTGAACATCTTCCACACCATGTACATGGATGAATATAAATTACCGTATATACTTGAGTATAAGCCGAGTTTTTCAGCACGTTTTTTGTGCTGAAAAACGTCCCCTCGGCTTATACTCGAGTATATACGGCTTATACTCGAGTTTTTTTTTTTCTTCTTTTTTTCACATTATACGGATGGTGCAAACTTGGCGGGCTTTTGCATTAGCGCGGGGAAGCCCTGCCGGTGCAGTGAGAGGGCGGGGCGGGGGAGCCGCCAGCCTTCTCGGCTGAGGGAGGGAGGCTTTCCCTGACTGGTAGCTGCCTCATTTCCCTCCCTCGGCTTATACTCGAGTCCCCAGTTTACCCCAGTTTTTTGGGGTAAAATTGGGGACCTCGGCTTATACTCGGATCGGCTTATATTCGAGTATATACGGTACTTAATCTCTCAGAAAATGTCAAATGAAATGATGAGACACAAACAGCTGCTTTAGTGAATTCCCTTTTGAAGAACTCTTTCTCTTGCTAGCCTGACTCGGATGATGCAGCCCAGGGTTCATATAATTCTCCTGTCAGTGCTGTGTATGATTTATCCTTTTGCCAGATATCTGGATGGTTAATTTGGAAAATTTGGAGAGTGTTTGGAATGTTCAATCCAGGGGTGAAATGCTCCCGGTTCACCTGATCCAGTAGCGATCGTGGTGGGTGGTTCGGAGAACCAGTAGCAAAAATCCCTCCCCCTCCCATGCCTAGCTGAGCCATGTGATCATCAGAGTTTTTTTATTTTTACTTTTAAAAGCATTTTTTCTTCGGCTGAAAAAAATGCTTTTAAAAGTAAAAGAAAAGCCTCTGATGATCGCACGGCTCAGCTGGGATTGTCAGAGGCCTTTAGAAGCATTTTTTCTACAACCTTTTCATCCAAAGAGGTTTTAAAAAATGCTTTTAAAAGGCTCCTCTGACGATCCCAGCTGAATTGCCTGACCGTCAGAGGCTTTTTTTTTCTTTTAAAGGCAAAAAAAAAATGCTTTTAAAAGAAAACAAAACCCTCTGACGATCAGGCAACTCAGCTGGGATTTTCAGAGGAGCCTTTTAAAACCATTTTTTACAACCTCTTTGGCCGAAGAGGTTGTAGAAAAAATGCTTTTAAAAGTAAAAAAAAAAAAAAAGTTGGCCACAGCCACCCAGTCACATTACCACCATCACCCCACCACAGAACCGGTAGTAACAAATTTTACATTTCACCACTGGTTCAATCTATTATTTTCATGTTGCTCTCCACTTCCTCCATTTTATTTATTTATTTATTTATTTATTTATTTATTTTGTCACAACATCATACAAAAAGATTATATAGTATATACACATATAAACATATATAGGAAGGAGAAAAGAAAAAACAATAGGACAGGAATGGTAGGCACGTTTGTGCGCTTATGCACGCCCCTTATGGTCCTCTTAGGAATGGGGTGAGGTCAATAGTGGAAAGTTTTTGGTTAAAGCTTTTGGGATTATGGGAAGAGACCACAGAGTCAGGTAAAGTATTCCAAGCACTGATGATTCTGTTGCAGAAGTCATATTTTCTGCAATCTAGATTAAAGCGGTTGACATTAAGTTTAAATCTATTGGTTGCCCTTGTATTATTGCAATTAAAGCTGAAGTAGTCTTTGACAGGAAGGACATTACAATAGATGATCCTGTGAGTTAAATTTTGGAAGATGGATGGAGCTCACTCCAAGGGCCTTTGGCCCTTCAGCCCTTCAACTCAGCTTTGAATTACAGGAAAAACATCCGTGCAGTCGGGAAAATTTAGATCTCTGTCTTGCTTTTCTATATTCTTCAATATTTTCATTTTGCTTTTCCTTTCCAGCTTCACCCTTTCCTGAGCATTGCCCAGTATTACAATAATTCTATGGAGGGAGTCTATTTGGATGAGAACAGGGACCTGGCAGCTGACTTTGACATTATATACTGGGTGAAGCTTCCCAATCGATCTGTTATCAAAGTGAATATTGGGAGTTTGGAAAGAGAGGGAGCCAAATTTAGGCTCAAAATGGACCAGAAGGCAATTGTGAGGTCCATGCAGGTCAACAAGGTGGGGAAGTTAAAATTTCTTTCATATCCTTTCATATTCTTTCATATCCTTTCATATTCTTTCATAGAGGCCGGAATATCTCAGGCTGTAAGGAGCCTGTTATTAGAACACAGTAGCCTGCAATTACTGCAGGTTCAAGCCCGGCCCAAGGTTGACTCAGCCTTCCATCCTTTATAAGGTAGGTAAAATGAGAACCCAGATTGTTGGGGGGGGCATTAAGTTGACTTTGTAAAAAAAAAATATACAAATAGAATGAGACTATTGCCTTATACACTGTAAGCCGCCCTGAGTCTTCGGAGAAGGGCGGGGTATAAATGTAAACAAAAACAAACAAAAAAAAAAATAGAATGAGACTATTGCCTTATACACTGTAAGCCGCCCTGAGTCTTCGGAGAAGGGCGGGATATAAATGTAAACAAAAACAAAAAAATATCCAACATTTTGTAAGCATTTCCTAATAACTGAGGTGTGTTCTCAGCTGAGTTTCTCACTCGTCTGATAGAAGGATGCTACAGAATAAAAATTTCTCCTTTTCCTTATGGTCTACCTGGTTCTTTGCCATGCAGTCATGCCCCAAAGAATTTATTGTATGCCTTAGGACAGGATATGTAGGGCTCAGTTAAATGTTATCAGCATCAAGATTCCAAGATCAGGAAGACCCAAAAAGTCTTCTTGACCACAGATGATTCCCCAAACATGTCCATGTTGTGGAAATGTGGTGTAAAAAAGGGGACGTTACTGAGGTTTACAAAATTATGTATGGTGTGAATAAAATGGACAAAGAAAAGTTATTTTCCCCACCCCAAAGCACAAAAACCAAAGGCCATCTAATGACACTGAATCCTGAATCAGAATAGATAAAAGGAAGCATTTAGATAAAATAGATAAAATAATAGATAAAAGGAAGCATTTAGATAAAATAGATAAAATAATAGATAAAAGGAAGCATGCAATTAAACTTTGAACTTTGCTCCCAGAAGATATATTGCTGGCTACCAGTATAGCTGGCTTCAAAAAAAAAAAAAGTTAATCAATTTTTTTTTTAATTTACATTTATATCCCGCCCTTCTCCGAAGACTCAGGGCGGCTTACAGTATATAAGGCAATTTAATCAGAGGGCCAATCAGGATCCAAAGGCATCATTCAGTTTTGGTGGCCACAATGTAAAAAAAGATGTTGAGACTCTAGAAAGAGTACAGAGAAGAGCAACAAAGATGATTAGGGAACTGGAGGCTAAAACATATGAAGAACAGTTGCAGGAACTGGGTATGTCTAGTTTAATGAAAGGAAGGACTAGGGGAGACATGATACCACTTCATGCCTGCAGAAGTTGTGAATGCTCCAACACTGGAAATGTTTAAGAAAATGTTGGATATCCATTTGTCTGACATGGTGTAGGGTTTCCTGCCTGGGCAGGGGGTTGGATTAGAAGACCTCCAAGGTCCCTTCCAACTCTGTTGTTATTATTATTTAGCAAGCATTCTGTGACACAACAGAATGGTTGACATTAAACACAATCTTTTTGCTATCTTTACTTGCGGCAGTTTCAGTTCTTCTGATTAGGTTCAGCAAGTTAAAATTCAGGCCAGCAGTTTCATAGGGGCTTCCCATGGTAGGACTAATTTCACAGGAACATCAGCTCCAGCTCTTTCACTGAATGTTCTTTTTCTTTATCTTTAGCCCCTGCCAAGGTCTCGGTGTGTGGATAGCTGCCTGCTTGGGTTTGTCAAGCTGATTGAAGACGATAAACCAGTTTGCTGCTACAGTTGTATTCCTTGTGCAGAAGGGACCATCTCCACTCAGGAAGGTGGGTGATTCCAGAGATAAAAGCTGTCCGTGTCTTACTAATTTTGAATAAAAGGTAAAGGTTTCCCCGCACATATGTGCTAGTCATTCCCGACTCTAAGGGGCAGTGCTCATCTCGTTTCTAAACTGAAGAGCCAGCACTGTCTGAAGACATCTCCAGGCGCATGGAGCACTGTTACCTTCCCACCAAAGTGGTCCCTATTTTTCTACTTGCATTTTTTTTTACTTGCTTTCGAACTGCTAGGTTGGCAGAAGCTGGGACAAGTATCAGGAGCTCACTCCGTTACGCGACACTAGGGATTCGAACCGCTGAACTTCTGATCAACAAGCTCAGCATCTTAGCCACTGAGCCACTGCATCCCTTCCCTAGTTTTGAATAGCCACAATTAATTCTACCATTCCAGTTCATTTTATCTCTATCCTGCATTTTTATTTCATTTCGTAATCACAAGTCCATGGCCTAATTCAGTCAAAAATATAAAACCAAAACCAGTAAAAACTGTTTCAATTAAAAATTAATAACTTATTAAAATCTCTAGAGGTAAATATTTCAAACAATTTAATGTTCCAAAAGGAATGTTCTCTAGAAAACCCACTGTTTGGGACAACCATGATATTGGTGACTGAGAATCCCCATAACCACTGTTGGCGAGGTTTTGAAGTATTGGAATGGGACAACTTGGTGCAGCTAACTCTCCATGGCCAACTCACTGTGGCCAACTCATGGGACAATTCAACAATTCAAATATTTTTTTAAAAATAATTCATTTTTGTCATTCACATTTTATTTTGTCTCTCTTTTGGCATCCTTTCTTTAATTATTCTATTCCACCATTTCTTTGATATTAGTGTAACTGTTGTCTGTGGAGATTCTCAATCATCCAGGTCATGGTTGTCCCAAAGGTACTTTTCCAAGAGACAACTGGACTTTTTGGTTTTTCTTTGAAGACGTTTCGCTTCTCATCCAAGAAGGTTCTTCACCTCTGACTGGATGATGGGGAATGGAAGGATTTATACTCCTTTCAGACAGCTGGTCATTTGCATCCTTTTATCGAGTCGTTAAGGTCATCTGGAGGTTTATCTGTGTCCTCAGGATATGAGTGAAGAAGGCGGCTCCACACCCATTTGCAGCACTCAGGTGACCCTGATGACGTAGACAAACCTCCAGGTGACCTTAACGACTCACTAAAAAAATGCAAACGACTAGTGTCTGCAAGGAGTATAAATCCTTCCATTCCCCACCATCCCGTTAGTATAATTCTTGTTCCAGGGTGACCTGTCCTGTGGCGATTTGGCTGAGGCAAGTTGTCCCAGAACGAGATGGTCACAGCGAAGTTGTCCTAGACCTGTAGAATACATACTGGTGGATAAATCAATAGCATATTAATGCAATCTGAGCTAATTTTACACAGGTCAGTCATTTTTTCTTCCAGGGCTAACCTTAGGGCAGTATTTGTCAATCTTGGAAACTTTAAGATGTGTGGATTTCAAATCCGAGAATCTTCACCTTAAACACTGCCTCAGGGGAATCAATAAACTCAAGATAATTATGACCACCATCTTGATTTTTGGGATTTTTCTTTTCTTTCTACTTCACAGGATCTTTTTGAAACGCAAAAGAGATGGTTGCGTGCAAACTACAGCGATCACTTGCAATGAGGAAACGAAGGAGTTTCTTTCCTCAATGAAAGGTTTCACTTAGATGACACATCAGTGATCTTTGAGCATCAAAATGGGCTTTCTGGTATTTTTCAGAATTGCCTTATTATGAATAGCACCATTACAGGTAGTCCTTGATTTACAACAGTTCATTTAGTGACCGTTCAAAGTTACAACAACACTGAAAAAAGTGACTTACGACCACTTTTCACATTTACGACCTTTGCAGCATCCCATGGTTACTTGACCAAAATTCAGAGGCTTGGCAACTGACTCATATTTATGACAGTTACAGTGTCCCGGGATCAGGTGATCACCTTTTGTGACCTTCTGACAAGTAGTGGGGAACTGAGATTCACCAAACAGCTGCAGTGATTCACTTAACAACTATGGTAAAATGGGGCAAAACTTACTTAACAAATGTCTCACTTATCAACAGAAATGTGGGGGTCAATTGTGGTCATAAGTCAAGGACTACCCATATGCTGGCAAGATTATTAAGATTGAAATGTGTCTGTGGTATAGACTGGGAACAAAATACAATAGATTGTCTTCTAAATTTACCATTTTTCTAACCGTGCAATAGAATTCTCCGGTATTATTAAAAATGTATATAGCAGAGTAATCTGCACACAATTGTATATATTGACTTAATGCATTCCAGTGTGCAAAATTACTTCCAACCTGTGCTTATCTGTCAGATTATTCATGAACTGGCAGAGACATGGTAACAAGGTCAGCCAATGAATAGGCATAACAATTAAGTCAGCCAATGGAAGCTGAGACAGACTGGAGCCAGGGCCTGTCTTAGTCTGCAGCTTTTGAGTCTGTGCAGAGAATTGAAACTGAAACGAGTGTGTGAACTTATCTACTGATCTGAGCTCAAATGAAAATATTCTCTGCTGTTGGTATTGTATATATATTCTTGTATATAAAGAAGTTTCTTATTTAAATCAATCCTGCTGTATCAGTTTACCTATGTGTGTTTTCTGGATTTAATTTCTGCAAGAAACTCTGACATTCTTGACAGTCTTGTGAATAAAAATCCTACAAAGAGAAGAGAACATCAAGAGATTCTCAAACCACTGAAGTACATGAGTGTTGCATTTGTTCTTTGCAGATGCCAAACATTGTGTGAGATGTCCCAAGGACCAGCAACCCAACAAGGACCGAGATCAGTGTGTTCCCAAGGTGATAACCTTCCTATCCTACTCAGAAAATTTGGGGGTCATCCTTACTTCCTTTGCTTTACTTTTTTCTTTCAGTACTGGCTTTGTTTTAAGCATATTTATTAAGCACCTGGAAACTCCAGTAGTCAAAGCCAACAACCGGGACCTGTCCTATCTGCTCCTCATTGCCCTCCTGCTGTCCTTCTTGTCTTCCTTCTTCTTCATTGGCCAGCCAAATAGAGTCACCTGCCTTCTGCAACAAGCAGCCTTCAGCATCATTTTCTCCGTGGCCGTCTCTTCTCTCTTGGCCAAAACCATCATGGTGGTGCTGGCCTTCCTAGCCACCAAGCCAGGAAATAGCATGAGAAAATGGTTGGGAAAGCCTTTGGGCAACTCCATTGTCCTTTGTTGCTCTGTTGTCCAAGTTACAATCAACGCTATCTGGTTAGGTACCAGTCCCCCATTCCCTGACTCAGATATGACTTCCCATGTCACAGAGATTGTTCTGCAGTGCAATGAAGGCTCTGTTACCATGTTCTACACTGCTCTCTGCTACATGGGCTTCCTGGCAGCCATCTGCTTCACGGTAGCTTTCCTAGCCCGAAGACTACCTGGTACCTTTAATGAAGCCAAGTTAATCACCTTCAGCATGCTGGTCTTCTGTAGCGTTTGGATCTCCTTTGTACCTACCTACCTGAGTACCAAGGGCAAGTACATGGTGGCTGTGCAGGTCTTCTCCATCTTGGCCTCCAGTGCTGGGCTGCTGGGTTGCATCTTTTTCCCCAAGTGCTACATTATTCTTTTTCGACCTGATTTGAATACAAAAGAGCAGCTTATTCTAAAAAGCAAAACAGAAATGCAATTTTAAATCTGCATAGCTTAGCAAGCAGCATAGGACCCATTTGCTTATTACTGTTCCCCGAGACAAATGTTTAAATCAATCATGATAATTTCTTAGGGAAGTTCATTTTATCTGTTTTATACTTTCATTCTAACATCCCATATATTAAAAAAAAATCTCTTCTTTTAGAAGATATGGTAGAATCAGAACTTTAATTTTTTATCCAAAAAAAAGAGACTTCAAAGGTTAAGAAAGAAATGAACAAAAGAAAAAAGATTATTGCGGATATCAAAATCTCAATGTTTTGTGAGACATTGGCTGTGTGTTCATCTGTGAAGTATCTGAAATTATCTGTGCTGTCACATCAGATCTCTTGGATTCCTTCTGCACACAATACTTAGCCCAATCAAGTAGCAGGATCTAAAGATTCAAAGAAGGATTACAAAGGAAGATTACAAGAGGTTGCATTCATTATAAATAATCAATAAACTAAATTGGTATTTATTGAATAGATCCATTATTAACAATTTCCTGATGAATTCTCCTACTGTGTTAACTCAAATCTTTCCCTAAATGATTACACTTTAATTATATGGAATTAAATCACTATATACAAATGTTTTATCTAGGCAATCAATCTGATAGTGACCATCTTTCAAGCATCATAGTTATAAAAAGTATTCAACAACTGCTTTTTCAAATAGACCCTACTCCAACTGTGGAACCAGAGTTAGAGCTGGGGATGATCCCTGCCAATTGGACTCAGCATTCAATTTTTTTTTTATTTGCATTTATATCCCGCCCTTCTCCGAAGACTCAGGGCGGCTTACACTATGTCAACCAATAGTCTTCATCCATTTGTATATTATATACAAAGTAAACTTTATTGCCCCCAACAATCTGGGTCCTCATTTTACCTACCTTATAAAGGATGGAAGGCTGAGTCAACCTTGGGCCTGGTGGGGCTTGAACCTGCAGTAATTGCAAGCAGCTGCTATTAATAACAGACTGTCTTACCAGTCTGAGCCACAGAGGCCCCTATTCAATGAGCAAACATCTCAGCTTCTTCTGTCTGAAGGAGCACTGCAATTTCACTCTACCGCACTTAAAAAGACAGAACTCTCTTCTGCAGAGTTTCACCAAACTGATTGTGCTACTCCAGCCCAGGGATGTCAAACTCGATCGCGTCATGGGCTGAATTGCGACCTATCGCGACATTTTTTGCCTTTGCAGAGCTGGGGTGGGCAATGGCCTATGCATGACATATCTGGCCCATCGATATGGGCCAGATATGTCACGCACATGGGCCACCACTTTGAGAGGCCTCCTCCAGCCTGTGCTCTCCACTTAGATACTGAGAAAGAGAGAAAAATATGGAAGCAAGACCTATCCCTCTCAGGTCCTGCTTTGACATGGAAAACGTTCGAAGCCAAGAGTAAATTGATTAGGATATTCAAATTATATAAAGAGAACTCAATTAAACATTGCATTCAGAAACAATTTAGATAATAGAAAGATAAATGAGGGAAAAGACAAAAAAGAAATAGAAATCCAGATGACGCCAGAGTAAATGGAAAAGGGGGGGATGCGGGGGAAGGAAAGAAAGAAGATTATAAATATAAATGTACAATTATGAAATGACAGACTGGGTAAAATGGAAAAGAAATTGAAAAGAAAATATATACTATTAGACGATCGGAGTTGCTGAGATACCAAATAAGTGAAATATTGTGCAACAAAGGAAAAAGAAAGGAGAGAGGAGGAGAGGGTAAGATAGAGGAGGAGAGGGAGAGAGAAGAATGGAAGAAAGGGGGAGGAGAGAAAGAAAGGATAGGGGATAAAAGTAGGAGAGAAGGTGAGAAAGGGGGAAAACGGGAGGAGTGGGGGGAGAGGAAGGGGAAGTAAGGAGGGAAAAGAAAGAGTAGAAGAACAACCCCAAATGTAATTAAAATGTCTTATCTTTATCTTTCTTTAGAAAAATATGTATATGTATGATCAATTATGGATAAGAGAATGTGCATGTACAGTACAACATGTGTATAAGAAATAAAAATAAAAAACTTTTTCAAAAAAAAAAAAGAACATTCCATTCAGGACTTTATGTTCCTGAAGAAAAAATATACATACAAATATCTATCACAAAACAAGAAAAGAGAATTCACTAGCGCTTCCTGGCAGTCGCTGATAATTAAAAAGCCAGAAATCCTGTTTAATCTGGTGCCTGCTGACTTCCCACCTAATTGACGGGACCCTTTCATTTCCCCATCTGTTACTTCCATCTGTGTGGGTGGACCATTTTAGAGCATTATATGTATAAGAAGAACGTGACTTAATGTAACCTGCTCCCTAACTGCACTCCAGTCTCAAGTGCTGAAGTCTAAAGCTCAAAGGACTGAAACTTTGGTCCCGGTAGTTGACCCAGTTTGGATCCTGAAATAATGATTTTTCTACAGCACGGGTGTCAAACTCACCACATCACACTGATGTCATCTGATGTAACAACATTTTTTGCCTTCCCGGAGCTGGAGTGGGCATGGCCTGTGGGCTGCTAGTTTGACCCCCCTGTTCCAGGGGTGAAATGCTCCCAGTTCGGACCGGCTCACACGATCCAGTAGCGATGGCGGCTGCTGGTTCGGAGGACCGGTAGCAAAAATCCCTGGCCCCGCCCCCCTGCCTCTGCTGAGCCGCACCATCAGCAGAGGTTCTTTTTTTTAACTTTTAAAAGCCAGTTTTTCTTCAGCCGAAACATGCCTTTAAAAATTAAAAAAAAGCCTTTGAGGATCCCGCCCCTCAGCTGAGATCGGCAGAGTCTTTAAACTTAAAAAAATAATAATTAAAGTCTCCTCTGGCGATCTCACCTGAGTTCCTCATCAGCAGAACCTTACTTGTACTTTTACTTGTAGAAAACATGTTTTCTACAAGTAAGAGTAGAGATTCTAAGGCACTTACCTGATTACTGATGAACGCATGGCTTTTTTTCCAGCCCGAAAGTCTTGGTTTGACTTTCAGCCAGACAGAATCAATTGCTTAGCTAATCTATTTCCTCATGATCAACTAATGCTGGCTGGTTTGCTGGCTGAGGAATTCTGGGAATTGAAATCCACAATAAAATAAAATAAAATAAAATAAAATAATAAAATATTTGTGCAGCTTTCTGAGTTTGGTGTGTTTCTGTAGTGTTTCACTCTAACTACACAAACACACACAAAATCTCAGAAAGCTGTATGTGGTATTTTGTGTGTGTGTGTTTGTCAGTTGTGCTGTGTGTGTGTAAAGTGTGAAAGTTGGTTTTTGAGCTTTTTGTGGCTGTGTGGCTGTGTGAAGTGTGAAGTGCTGCTGCTTTTACATTGTGTGTGAGTCAGTTGTGTTGTGTTGTGTTGTGTGTGTGTAAAGTGTGAAAGTTGATTTTTGGTACATCTTATTGTTTTTTATAATTTGTTTATTGTTTTTATTATTTATTGTTATTGGCCATGCCCACCCAGTCATCTGACCACCAAGCCATGCCCACCAATTAAACCACGCCCACAGAACCGGTAGGGAAAATTTTTAGATTTCACCCCTGCCCTGTTCTATATCCTGGTAAAGTTCCAGGCAACTATTCTATTATGGTGAAACCATAACATGGAAAGGCAAATCCCAATTCTTGAGGGATGCTAGATACTTATAAATACTTATAAAACAAACTAGTTCATTGGGTCAACCCAATGCGTGCGATTTGCTGGTTCTCCAAACTGCGCAGAATCATTATGCACAGAACAAAATGCACAGGTACCATATATGTGGTACCTTGCTCAATAGTAGTAACTGTGAGAGGGATCTTGGAGTCCTAGTGGATCACCATTTAGATATGAGCCAGCAGTGTGCAGCAGCTGCCAAAAAAGCCAACACAGTTCTGGGCTGCATAAACAGAGGGATAGAATCAAGATCACATGAAGTGTTAATACCTTGTCCAAGTTACAATCTGTGCTATCTGGTTTGGCACTGCTCCCCCATTTCCAAACTCAGATATGCATTCCCAGGCTGGAGAGATTATCCTGCAGTGCAATGAAGGCTCGGTTACCATGTTTTACATTGCACTCTGCTATATGGGCTTCCTTGCAGCCATCTGCTTCACAGTAGCTTTCCTGGCCCCAATGAAGCCAAGCTGATCACCTTCAGCATGCTGGTCTTCTGTAGTGTTCGGGTCTCTTTTCTGCCCACCTACCTGAGTACCAAGAGCAAGTACATGGTGGCTGTGCAGATCTTCTCCATCTTGGCCTCCAGTTCTGGGCTGCTGGGCTGCTGGGCTGCTGGGCTGCATCTTTTCCCCCAAGTGCTACCTTATTCTTTTTCGACCTGATTTGAATAGAAAGGAGCAGCTCATTCTGAAAACCCAGGCAGAAGTGTGATTTTAATTGTACTCCATTTTAAAATGTGATTTTACATTTAAAAAAGGTGATTTTTTAAAAATGGTTATGTCTGTTCCCAAAACAAATGTTTAGATCGATCATTTGTTAGGGCAGCAGCTCCCAACCTTTTGGGCACCTGGGACCGGTAACATGGAGAGAGGTTTTTCCGCGGACTGGAGGGGGTGTGGTTTTACATGCTGCTTGCATCCTGCAGATGGCGCTTTGCTTATTTGCACAGCCCAGTTTCTGGTGGGGGTTGGGGACACCTGCGTTAGGGGAAGCCTGTTCTATCTGCTTGATACTTCCATTATAATACCCAATCTGTGATTTTTTAAAAAATGGTTATGTCTGTTCCCAAAACAAATGTTTAGATCGATCATTTGTTAGGGCAACAGCTCCCAACCTTTTGGGCACCAGGGACCGGTAACATGGAGAGAGGTTTTTCCGCGGACTGGAGGTGGTGTGGTTTTACATGCTGCTTGCATCCTGCAGATGGCGCTTTGCTTGTTTTGCACAGCCCAGTTTCTGGTGGGGGTTGGGGACACCTGTGTTAGGGGAAGCCTGTTCTATCTGCTTGATACTTCCATTATAATACCCAATCTGTGTTTTTTTTTAAAAAAAAATCTCTTCTCAAGATATGTAGAATGAGATTACCACTGAATTACAAAGGGATACAAAATTTTCTAAAAGATGAATAAAAATGAAGATTTCTGCAGAAATGTTTTCGTTTTGTAAGATTTTGTCTAGGGTCATTGGACTCTGCATACAAACAATAGTGGTCCAATATACTATCTGATGTCTATTCACCCATGTTGTATGGCTGTAGTAATATTATTATCCTTCTTATCTTCTTTACTACCCCCTTATTGGGATGATGATGATGATGATGATGATTACACTGTTGCTTTGCATGCACTCTGAGAGCTTCCAGAGCACCAGAGACAAATTCTTTGTGTGTCTAATTACACTTGGCCAAATAAAGTATTTGTTCTATTCTGCTTTGTTCTGTTCTGAATGCTGCAACACACTTCAAAGATTCCATTGCCCTTCCTTGATATCTTATGCAAGTTCTCCCGACTGTGAGCAAAACAATGTGTTGGAGTGCATTTGTGACAATAATTTACGGTATTTCTTCTCACCAGGGGTGAAATGCTATAGGTTCGGGCCGGTTTTCCTGAACGGGTAGTAAAAAAATGCTACTGGTTCACCGAACTGATAGTAAAAAAAGTAAAAAAAAAGTTCTGAAGATCAGCTGAGCGACGCGCAATATTTGGAACTTTTTTTTTACTTTTTAAGCATTTTTTACTACCGGTTCTTCAGAACCGGTAGTAAAAAATGCTTTAAAAAGGTAAAAATAAGGTTCCAATGATCACAGCTATGGCACGCAAGCTTGGGAACATTTTTAAAAAACTTTTAAAAAGCATTTTTTTTACTACTGGTTCTCCGGAACCGGTAGTTAAAAATGCTTTAAAAAGTTAAAAAAATGTTGCGATATTATGCCATATGAACCCCTTTATGAAACTGTTTATAAAATTACTTATGTGTAAATATAAGCATGAGCAAGAAATTGCTTATGTGCAAAAATATCAGCATAGGTAAGTCTGGCTAATTGTTATCATGTAAGCAGAAATCTGTTTGATGCCAAGGTTACAAAGATGTTTGCCAGTAAATGTAGCAACACCTATGAGATAGCCACAGAACATTCCTTCTCTGATAAGGTCAGCTTCACAGAGCTTCAAAAGAAGTTTGCTCCTACACACAATTATATGAGATTTATTAGTATGTAGTCAGGATGTTTCAAGATGTATTTCTGTTTGCTGTACCACGTAGGCAAAAAGCAGAGAACAAAGAACCACTTCATGGTAAAACTCCTCCCAAGAATCATGATCTTTCTCCCAAAATCATAGGCTTGTGGATGTGCTTGTAGTCACGTGTTCACGTGTTGAATATATGCTAATATGTAACCACCCCTGCTTACCTTCTGTAACCCACCCCTAACCCCTAATCTTAATAAAAGGGTTGTTTCGAGCTAGCTCGGGGCTCGCTCACCCCGAGGAGAATTGGACTCTGCTTATTCATTTCTCACTCCGTCTGGCGCGGGGATTGCCCAGACCCTTTCGTGGCGAGCCCGCTGGCCACGAGAAAAGCCACAAAAAAAGAGATAGAATCTGGGTCGGTCACCAGGACCAGAAGTTTACTCTTGCAAGTTTTCAGACTTGTGCTGGAGCCCATCTTCAGGGAATTTCTCTCTACTGGAATATGTGCTCTGGGCTATTCTATGAGTCATATTTATGTGGTGCATTCCTATTGATTGATTGGTGTGTTGATGGCTGGCAATTGGCTGTTGTTTCCTTGTGCTTGAATGCCCTTGGCTCTTGAGAAGTACCTGATATATTGGTGGCAAATCAGCACTACTATTGACTGGCAAGGGGCCCGTTTCACAGGCTTCAATCATTCAATCATTTAGAATAGAATAGAATAGAATAGAATAGAATAGAATAGAATAGAATAGAATAGAATAGAATAGCAGAGTTGGAAAGGACCTTGGGGTCTTCTAGTCCAACCCCCTGCTTAGGCAGAAAACCCTACCCACTTCAGACAAATGGTTATACAATATCTTCTTAAAATTTTCCAGTGTTGGAGCATTCATAACTTCTGGAGGCAATTTGTTCCACTGATTAATTGTTTTAACTGTCAGGAAATTTCTCCTTAGTTCTAAGTTGCTTCTCTTCTTGATTAGTTTCCACCCATTGCTTCTTGTTCTACCCTCAGGTGCTTTAGAGAGTAACTTGACTCCCTCTTCTTTATGGCAGCCCCTTAGATATTGGAAGACTGCTACCATGTCTCCCTAGTCCTTCTTTTCATTAAATTAGACATATCCAGTTCCTGCAACCATTTTTCATATGTTTTAGCCTCCAGTTCCCTGATCATCTTTGTTGGTTTTCTCTCCACTCTTTCTACAGTCTCCACATCTTTTTTACATCGTGGCAACCAAAACTGAATGCAGTGCTCCAAGTATGGCCTTACTAAAGCATTATTAAGTGGTAACAGACTCAGACTTAATCCCACCAAGACCGAGTGGCTGTGGATACCGGCGGCCCGGTACAGTCAACTAATTCCATCACTGACCATTGGGGGCGAACTATTGGCCCCCACGGAAAGGGCTCGTAATCTGGGCGTCCTCCTGGATGCACGGCTGTCTTTTGAAGATCATATGATAGCCGTCACCAGGGGAGCTTTTCATCAGGTTCGCCTGATACGCCAGTTACGTTCCTTTCTGGATCGGGCTGCCTTATGCACGGTTGCTCATGCCCTGGTTACATCCCGCCTGGACTACTGTAATGCTCTCTACATGGGGCTCCCCTTGAAGGGTACCCGGAGACTCCAACTGGTCCAGAATGCGGCTGCGCGGGTGATAGAGGGAGCACCTTTTGGCTCCCATGTGCCCCCCCTCCTGCGTAATCTGCACTGGCTCCCAGTGGTCTTCCGGGTTCACTTCAAGGTACTTGTTATCACCTTTAAAACGCTCCATGGCCTAGGACCGGGATATTTACGGGACCGCCTACTGCCACCATTAGCCTCTCACCGACCAGTGCGCTCTCACAGAGAAGGCCTCCTCCGGATACCGTCAGCTAAACAATGTTGGCTGGCGACCTCTAGGGGGAGGGCCTTCTCTGTGGGCGCCCCTACCCTCTGGAACGAGCTTCCTCTGGGGCTTCGTCAACTCCCCGATCTCAAGTCCTTCCACCGCGAGCTGAAGACGCTGCTGTTTCGAAGAGCAGGACTAGCTTGAACATAGTTTTAAACTTGGGATTTTTAAAAAAAAGGGTTTAAATGAGGTTTTAAATTTGTATTTAAAAGTTAGAGCATCAATTGAATTTAACTGTCTATTCTTTTAGCTTTTTATGTATTATATGTTTTTCTGTTGTTTTTGACTGTGAACCGCCCTGAGTCCTTCGGGAGATGGGTGGTATACAAATATAATAAATAAATAAATAAAATAAATATTAACACATCACGTGATCTTGATTCTATCCCTCTGTTTCTGCAGCCTACAACTGTATTTTGGCAGCTGCTGCACACTGCAGGCTCATATTTAAATGCTTGTCCACTACGACTCCAAGATCCCTCTCACAGTTACTACTATTGAGCGAAGTACCACGTATACTGTACCTGTGCATTTTGTTTTTCTTGCCTAAATATAGAATCTTATTTTTTTCAGCATTGAATTTCATTTTGCTAGATAGTGCTCAATGTTCAATTTATTTATTATGAAATTTATTTGCCACTCATCTCATATCCAACAAACCTGGGCCACTTGCAGATTGCAGAAAGGGCCATATCCAATTTTTTCCACAGGTGTGGGAACCACTACCAGCCATTCAAGATCAAAGTAGTTAACCAATCAAACACCAGCTACCAATCAAGCAGCAGACTTGAGCAGATGGGTGAGAGGTGGAAGAAGGAGGGGAGCTAAGATTTTCTATGGAAACTCTGCACCCAGAGCATCATAATAGCATCATAACCTTGAGCTCTCTATATTGTCTTTTCTGATCTCAGATCAGAGATGGTATTCAGCTGGTTCTGACTGGTTCTGGAGAACTGGTAGCAGAAATTTTGACTAGTTCGGAGAACTAGCAAATGCCACCTCTGACTGGCCCTGCCCCCGATCGAGTCCCAGCTGATTGGTTGGGTCTTCTTTTGTTGCCCTGCACATGGAGCTGGAAAGCAGGTTAGTGGGGTGGGAAGGGAATGGAGATTTTACAGTATCCTTCCTCCTGGAGTGGGGTGGAAATGGACATTTTACAGCATCCTTCCCCCTGGACTGGGATAGGAATGGAGATTTTGCAGTATCCTTCCCCTGCCATGCCCAACAAGCCACACCCAACAAGCCAAGCCATGCCCAACAAGCCACGCCCACAGAATCGGTAGTAAAATTTTTTGAATCCCACCGCTATAGATGTGTCTGGCAGGAGCTGTGCCAAGTATAGCTTTATAACAATAGCAATAGCACTTAGACTTATGTACCGCTTTACAGTGCTTTACAGCCTTCTCTAAGCAGTTTACAGAGTTGGCATATTTGCTCCTAACAATCTGAGTCCTCATTTTACC
Source organism: Ahaetulla prasina (assembly GCF_028640845.1). Classification (NCBI taxonomy): domain Eukaryota; kingdom Metazoa; phylum Chordata; class Lepidosauria; order Squamata; family Colubridae; genus Ahaetulla; species Ahaetulla prasina. The sequence goes on from NC_080540.1 coordinate 12,889,953, forward strand.
AACCTTGGAAGGATGGAAGGCTGAGTCAACCTTGAGCCTGATGAAATTCGAACTGCCAAATTGCAGGCAACAGGCAGTCAGCAGAAGTAGCCTTCAGTACTGCATTCTAACCACTGCGCCACCATGGCTCTTTATAGGTCAACACTGGCACTTTGAATTGGATCCAGAAACCTTCTGGTAACCAGTGATGCAAACAGACCTGCACTGGTATTAAAGCAGCTAGTTCCAGTGGTGAAATAAGGCTGGATCTATCCGGCTTGCATGAACCAGTAGCGCCAGTGGCGGGAGGCTCCGCCCACCCACTGGGACGTCATTTCATCCCGTTTTTACCCTCTGCACATGTGCAGAAGGCTCTGCACATGCACAGAAGAGGCATGTGCGTGCTCCTGCATGCTCCCATTCCTGAACCGGTAGCGAAGGTAAGTGGATTTCACCATTGGCTAGTTTCAATAGTTTGGACAAGTGCAGTTTCTGGCATCTAATATTCATTACATTAGTGTAGACAGATGGTAGGAAGGGCATGAGTCACCAGTGTCAGGGGATATTTATTTAAAGGAGTCCTGGTGACTCAGTGGTTAGAGTGCAATATTGCAGCAAATTCTGACCACGGCCTAGAATCTAATCCTGACAAGGTTCAAGATTGACTCAGCCTTCCACCCTTCCAAGGTCAGTAAAATGAGGACCCAGATTGTTGGGGGCAATATGCTGACATTGTTAACCACCCAGAGAGTGCTGTAAAGCACTGTGAGGCACTGTATACGTCTAAGTGCTATTTCTGTTGCTAAAAACTGATGCACCATCTGAAGCTGGACAAAGGGTTTCCTTGCCACAATTCCATTTAAAATCTAATAAATGGATAAAATCAGTGGTGGGATTCAGCCAGTTCGTACCTATTCAGGAAAACTGGTTGTTAACTTTCGAAGCAGCTCAGAGGACCGGTTGTTGGAAGAAATCTTATTTTGTTTTTTTCTACTTTACAGGGCTAATCCTGTAAGGAAGGCAGGAAGGAAACATTCTGGTGGTGTTTCTAGCCTAATCTTTATCACCCTGCTTACAGAAACTGCCTCTGTGGTTAACCCTTATTACATTGTAACAGCTAAGGCGAAGCGCTCATCGAGTGCTTGTTGTGCAACGTTGAATTGACTACTCCCACACGGTCACATGACCACCAAGCCACACATATCCAGCTAGTCATTAGAGCAGAGAACCGGTTGTTAAATTATTTGAATCCCACCACTGGATAAAATAAATAAACGGGAGTACCAGGAGCTTGGTGGAAAACATGGTGGTCTGGCTTATATAAATAAAAGGCAGACTATAAATGGATGGATGGATGGATGGACGGATGGACGGATGGACAGATGGATGATGGTTCTTACAAAACTGTTTCACTGGGGAAAGTTGGACTCAAGAGCTTCTAACCAGTCTGGATCTGTATCCAGGTTCTCACAAATACGTTTTTTCTTCCCTGTTCCCTTGTTCATGAACTCACAGGACAGACCTGGGGATGGAACAGAGGGGATGGTTCTTTTCTTTATCATTATCAAAATCAGATGGCTTCAGAAAATGCCAACTTTAACAATTCTAGCAGCGGTTATAGTGCAATACTGCAGGCTACTTCTGCTGCCTGCTGGGCTCAAGGTTGACTCAGCCTTTCATCCTTCCAAGGTGGGTAAAATGAGGACCCAGTGTTGTGACTCCGGCTCCCGAGCCTGTCCTCATGGAGAAAGATGACTCTGAAAATGATGGGGAGGAGCTGGCAAGGCCTCTCTCTCCAGGACCCTCCTTTCTGGCAACGCCTCAGGTTCCAGCTGAAGAGCTGGCAAGTCCTCCCACTCCAGGACCCTCCTTTCTGGCAATGCCTCAGGTTCCAGCCGAAGGCCAGAAGGAAGGCATGTCAGAGCACCCACTAATAGGGAGGGATGAAGACCAATCTTGGATTGATCCCAGGCAGCGTTGGAGGGAGAAGCGTCCGCAGCAAAGGAAGAGGTGTGGATGGGCCAGAGATTGCTGAGTCACTAAGCCATGCCCCACAGGGGATAAAAGTGGGTAGGGTTGCTCTGCAGGCTCTGTGATGGACAAAAACTGCATATCGTGAGCTTCAGATGGGATATTTCTTGGACTTTGTGAATGACTTCTGACTATTCTTTGAACTCGTGGTTGCCCCAGCAGTGGACTACAGATACGCTGACTCTTGTTTCCAGAGGTGATAAGAAACTTGGCAGGCATTTGGAGAATAGCTGCCAGAACTTCTATCTGCTGTAGAGACCCAGGTCGGCTTGTAAAAATAAATTACTGGTAGATGTTTTTTGCTCGTGTGTCTTCCTATGTGAGGTGGGGGGACAGAACACCCAGATTGCTAGGAGGGCAACATGCTGATTCTGTAAACCACTTAGAGATGGCTGTAAAGCTCTGTGAAGTGGTATATAAGTCTAAGTGCTGTTGCTATTTTCATGGTAAACCTTTCCTTTGAAAGCTACGTGAGCACAAAACAAACTTCTGGGTGGAATATAAGGCAGGGTCCCCAACCTTTCCAGCTTGGTGAACTGATCGAGGGCAGAGAAGGAATGGTTCTGTGTAAGCCGCCAGTACGTCCACTTGTGCGTGCAGCTCCATTCTCAGAAATGGTGCGAGCACCCACTTCCTGTACAAGTAGAGCTGCACACGTTCACGCACTTGCCTGCTGCTTGTGCAGCTCAGTTCCAAACAGGCCACAGTCTGGTATCCAACCATGGCCCGGGGGTTGGGGATCCCTGATATAAGATACTGGTTGTCAACTGTAAAGTTCTACATAGCACCAGGGGTGGGTTCTACTTACCTTTACTACGGGTTCGCAATGGGAGCGTGTGCACTTCTGCGCATGCGCAGATCATCCATAATGATGTCCGGTCTGGTGAGCAGAGCCTTCCACCGATTCACAAGGTTCGCAAGAACCGGACTAAACCAGGAGCAACCCACCACTGCGTAGCACCCTTTTCTCCAACTGTCTCTAGAAATTCCATCCGGACAGGAAGAAAGGGCATTTTATAGATTCCATATCTTAAGAAGTGTGATCTAGTGCAGGGGTCTCCAACCTTGGTCCCTTTAAGACTTGCGGACTTCAACTCCCAGAGTTCCTCAGCCAGCTTTGCTGGCTGAGGGACTCTGGGAGTTGAAGTCCGCAAGTCTTAAAGGGACCAAGGTTGGAGACCCCTGATCTAGTGAACCTAGAAGCTTGGCTTTTCTGTTGCCGTGCCTAGCATTGATTCACTTACCTTCCCTACTGGTTTGCAAATATGAGCGCATGTGCCTCCTCTGCGCATACACACGGCCTTCCGTGCATGCTCAGAGGAGGCGCATTACACCTGGGTGGATGGGCAAAGCCTCCCACAGGCACCACTACCAGTTCTCCTGAACTGGACAGAACTGGCTGAATCCCATCACTGAATCTCTCCCAAAAGTAAGTAGGTGCCAACATTTCTGATCATTCAGAAGGTTCCTAAACCTGACTGTTCCATCAGTATTCGGAGTCAGAAATTTAAGTGGGCCTCTAATTTTTAGTGTGAAGGGCATTTTCTGACATATATAGTTATTTTATTAATATGGTGATGTTTTTATATCGCTTCAGTACCAGGGTGGTATACTGTATATGAGATGGGCAGCCATATAAATTGAATAAACCAACAGATCAATAAGATCATCTATGCAGCTTTAATATGGACTCATAATCAAGTGGGGCCTCTGGTGGCTCAACAGACTAAGCAGTCTGTTATTAACACAGCTGCTTGCAATTACTGCAAGTTCAAGTCCCACCAGGCCCAAGGTTGGCTCAGCCTTCCATCCTTTATAAGGTAGGTAAAATGAGGACCCAGATTGTTGGGGGGGGCAATAAAAGTTGACTTTGTATATAATATACAAATGGATGAAGACTATTGCTTAACACAATGTAAGCCGACCTGAGTCTTCGGAGAAGGGCGGGATATAAATTCAAATAAATAAATAAAAAAAGTGGAGAAAAATCTACAGGCTTGATTTCTCCATAATTTCTGACCAAAAAAAGTTTCACTGGACAAAGTTCGGTCCAAATACTTCTGGAACGACATCAGAGGCTTCTCACAAACATGTTTTCCTTCCTTGTTCCCTTCTTCATGAACTCACAGGACAAACCTGGAGTCAGGGAGAGTACAGGGAATGCCTCTTCTCTTTACAATTATCAAGATCACATTGATTTATTGACTGCCTTACAATCTCACCTCCAGAGAATTCTCCAAAGGTCACTGCTGAGTTGACGTAAACATCACATTCAAGAGCAATGCAGGAAGCATATTTCATCAGAGCTTGAGAACTCGGGGACATAAAAGCCTTTGGTATCATTGAGTCGTTATTATTCTGTGCTTTAAACCTTGAGACTTTTCAGATGAATTCCAGCCTCCATCTGTGGCAGCAAAGGCACAACAGCAGTTGTGGTATTGCAAAGGGCCCTTTGCCTCCCTGAACTGCTCCTCTAATTCTTTGAGAGCCACCAGACTCTGCAAGAAATAGAAATGCTTCTATTATTTCTCCTGATGCTTCTGTTCTCCCAGATACCCTGCAAGTTGCTGAATGCCAAGTGCCCCTTAACTTTAGAAAGGGATGAGACAGATCCATTGAATTTTTTCAAGCCGGGAGACTACCTCATTACTGGAATCACTCCTGCAACAACCACGATGTTTCGACCATTCACTTTCAAAAAGGCCCCAACGGACAAAGTTTCCTGGTAAGAGAGATTTCCTCCTCTGATTACTGCTGGTTCCAAAAGTTGTAGATGTACACACACACACACACACAAAGAAAAGCCTTCCTTTATGAGCAATCTCTCTTAGCCAGATCACTGGAGACAGAGGTTTCAGACTGAATGAAAAACAAGGCACCACTCAATGTCCACCATGTCATTTTGGCCTGCTGCTCCTTAGCTTCCAGAATGTAAGATATTTTGCTAATGCTTCACTTCAGGGGAAAAAAAAAAAAACTCCCGTTGGCTTTAAGTCAACAGAATGGGGCTGGGGATGCTCCATCCCTTTTCTCTCCCTCCGATGCTGGGAAGAATAAAGAGGAAATTCAGAGAACATGGCATCCATGAAGAAATCCCATTTGGATTTGTTCTCTTTTGTTCCCAGGACAGGACTAGGACAAGCCAGTTGGCTCAGGGGAAGGTTTTCTCAGAACCTGCTTTTTCCTGTTGTTTCTCCTTCTCCTTGAGGCACAGTCTTGCCAAAAGCACAGCACCCAAAAAAGTGCTCCAGAAATGTCCCCAAACGTCTTCCTGTTCTATTGCTTAATATTCCTGTTCTTCCTCTTTTTTACAATTACAAGGCAGGTGTCCTATAGTTTGAAGATTTTAGATAGATAGATAGATAGATAGATAGATAGATAGATAGATAGATAGATAGATAGATAGATAGATAGATAGATAGATACATAGATAGATAGATAGACAGATATAGAGATATTTATTTTTATTTATTTATTTATTTTGTCAATCACATATAAGATAACAGATAAAAGTATACACATAATTTGGATACATGAAAAGAATAAGTAAAAAAAAAAGGAATGTTAGAACAGGGACAGTAGGCACACAGGTGCACTTATGCACCCCCCTTACAGACCTCTTAGGAATGAGGTGAGGTCAACAGTAGACAGTTTAAGCTTAAAGTTTTGGGGGTTTGGGGAAGAAACTACAGAGTCAGGTAGTGCATTCCAGGCATTGACCACTCTGTTACTGAAGTCATATTTGGAGCAGTTTACCTTGAGTTTGTATCTATTATTTGCTCATATATTGTTGTGGTTGAAGCTGAAGTAGTCATTGACAGGTAAGACATTGTGGGAGATAATTTTATGTACTATGCTTAGGTCAGATTGAAGTCTGCGTAGTTAAATGTGGTTTAGACAGCACCACCACCAGATGGATTCGTAACTGGCTGACCAACCGCACTCAACGTGTAGTCCTCAACGGAACTACATCCATATGGAGGGAAGTATGCAGTGGAGTACCCCAAGGCTCTGTTTTAGGCCCAGTACTCTTCAACATCTTCATCAATGACTTGGACAAGGGGATAGATGGGGAACTCATCAAATTTGCAGATGACACCAAGCTGGCAGGAATAGCCAACACTCCAGAAGATAGGTTCAAGATACAGAAAGATCTTGACAGACTTGAACATTGGGCGCTATCTAACAAAATGAAATTCAACAGTGAAAAAAGTAAGGTTTTACATTTAGGCCAAAAAAACAAAATGCACAGGTACTGTATATGTGATACCTTGCTCAATAGTAGTAACTGTGAGAGGGATCTTGGAGTCCTAGTGAACAACCATTTAGATATGAGCCAGCAGTGTGCAGCAGCTGCTAAAAAAGCCAACACAGTTCTGGGCTGCATAAACAGAGGGATAGAATCAAGATCACGTGAAGTGTTAATACCACTTTATAATGCCTTGGTAAGGCCACACTTGGAATATTGCATTCAGTTTTGGTCGCCACGATGTAAAAAAGATGTTGAGACTCTAGAAAGAGTGCAGAGAAGAGCAACAAAGATGATTAGGGGACTGGAGGCTAAAACATATGAAGAATGGTTGCAAGAACTGGGTATGCCTAGTTTAATGAAAAGAAGGACTAGGGGAGACATGATAGCAGTGTTCCAATATCTTAGGGGTTGCCACAAAGAAGAGGGAGTCAAACTATTCTCCAAAGCACCTGAGGGTAGAACAAGAAGCAATGGGTGGAAACTAATCAAGGAGAGATGCAACTTAAGAACTAAGGAGAAATTTCCTGACAGTTAGAACAATTAATAAGTGGAACAACTTGCCTGCAGAAGTTGTAAATGCTCCAACACTGGAAATTTTTAAGAAAATGTTGGATAACCATTTGTCTGCAATGGTGTAGGGTTTCCTGCCTGGGCAGGGGGTTGGACTAGAAGACCTCCAAGGTCCCTTCCAACTCTGTTATTATTATTATTAGTTCTAAATTGTCTAAGTCCAAAATTTGGAGCCTGGTGGCATAAGGTATTTTATTGTGAGCAGAAGCGTGGGGGACTCTTCTTGTGAAATATCCTTGGACTGTCTCAATTGTATTTATGTCCGATATGCAGTGCAGGTTCCAGACAGATGAGCTGTATTGAAGATTGGTCTAGCAAATGTTTTGTATGCTCTAGTTAGTAGTACAATATTACCAGAGAAAAAGCTACGCAAGATTAGGTTAACAACTCAGAGCCTCCCTGGCCTGCTCTTGAGTTCCCATAGGTAAGGGAGATGGGAAACCAACAAAGCAACATGGCAGCCAAAGACAGGAGCACATTCCAGACATATCTTTCTCAAGACTGTATCCCAGGGTTACCAACAGCGGCTGGAGGGGAGTAATCTCTACAACCCGCAAAATTGCTCTGTTGGCGAATGTGATTGATGACACACTCTGGGGGGGAGGGAAACAGGGTTATGATTAGGGCCCTAAATTACGTGGGGTCAGAGTTGGCTTCATTTGGGTATGTGTCGACATGGAGCTCCTAATAAATAACTGGATTTCTTTTGAAGCTTGGCTCAAGGCTCATGATTTAGTTAGGGCATCCATCAGAACCCTGACAAAAAACAGAAAAGATAAATTTCCAACATAAACATCTCCAAGACAGTGATATTTAAAAATGACATAAAACATCTAGCTTAAGGCTGAGGAGTATAAAGGAGAGATAAAATGCTTTAGAAATTCCAAGAATAAAATATATATTTCAAATCAGCACACCAGCCATTAAGCTTCTCTAGAGCTAGATAAATTTTCGTCGAAAACACAGGATCTTGTTCTTATACTGTACATGGTAACTGCCTCAAGGCTTCCATATGCACAAAGGGGGAAAGATATATAAATTCCCCCAATGAAGAAATGGATTGTGAAGTTAAGGAAATTGGCCAAAATATCAAAATTGACTGGTTTGATTAAAGATATTAATGTTACTGCTTCTGTTTCTACATGGGAACAATTTAGGATTTTTTTGCTCAATATAAGAAAAAAGAAAATTTTGATTTTTGATCATAATTTAGTAGTATGTATATTTCTGGAATTGAATTATGATGAATTATGGCTTATATTTAATATTTAGATTAAACAGATCATTATATTATATATTTTTCTATTACTATTTGATTATGTCATACCTTTTAGTACATCTTTTTAGTTTTGCATCTGTTTTCTTTTGTTATACTAAAACAAGAGCATATTTTATTATCAGGTATATGGATTAAAGAGAGTTGGAAGGAACCTTTTAATATTATTTTTGGTGCCTTTTTCTATGTCACTTGTTAAACTTCCTGTACTGCTCCACCCACCAAGCTTTCCTGTTTCCTTGCGATTCTGTATTTTAATTTTTACATTTTTTGAAACTTAATAAAATCTGTTTTTAAAAAAGAGAAACCAAGAGAATCAAAGAAACCAATATTGAATTCATAACTTCCCTTTGACACAAAATGATTAACGTTTGTGTGTCTGTGTGTTTAGGAAAGTAACCACAAAGTACTGGAGAATCTTCTCCTTCTTGTTTGCTGTCCATGAGATCAACCAGGATCCCCGTATCTTACCTAACCTCACCCTGGGCTACAACATTCATGACAATCATTTTGATGCAAGAACAACATCGGAAGCTTTGGCAGATCTGCTCTCTCCTGGGCTGGCAAATGTTCCAAACTACAAGTGTGGAGCAAGACAGAATAACCTCTTAGCTATAATTGAAGGGGCAGAAACTGACATCTCCATCCACATTTCATCCATATCAGCCAACTACAAAATCCCCCAGGTGAGAAAGATTCTTCTTTAATGCCACTTTAGAGGGTAATAATGGAGAAAACAAATCTAATTAGCTGGAATATGGCTAATGTATTAATGGATAGCAATTCAGTGTTTGTTTACGCTCCAAAATAAATAATAGTCTTCAATAAGTACAATCTGAAGAAAATCATAGATGAAATGATAGAAATGCAAATGTAGACCCTATAAAAGCCAGGCAAATGTTAAATAGAGAAGAAGATAAAAGGATGATATGACGGACACATCATAAGACATTTTTTGATCTCTAGTGATCACCTCTCATTTATGGAGAATCCAGTGAAATGTGGTATATAAGGAGAACATTCAAGATCTCCAAGGATCCTGTTGCTGAAAGACTTGGATTATTTAGGAGTCAAGTGAATGAAAACAGTAGCAACAATCATTAATATTAGCATAGAGTTAATAAGAAGAGATTTGAATTTCTGAAACCATGTTCAAGATTAAAAGGAGTTTGGAAGCAAAACAGTTGCAAATACTGTCCTGAAAATGAATCAGTCACCAGGTTCTTCTCTTTACCAGGTCAGTTATTATTTTGTTTCCCATCTTCTGGGGGATAAAACACGGTTCCCCTTTTTCTACACCATGGTCCCCAAAGAAGGAGTCCAACATCTGGGGATCCACAAATTGCTCCTGCATTTCCAATGGACATCAGTTGGTCTCTTTGCTCCGGACACGGAAAATGGGAAGCATTTCATAGCAACCATGGTTCCAGGGCTGTTCAAGAATGGGATTTGTGTTGTTTTCTCACAAATCTTTTCGGGGATGAATACAGAGCGTGTTAATATCGACATTGCTACAATAGAGAAGTGGAAAAATGTCAATGTATTTATTTATTTTTCAGAAGCCGGTTTCTTTTTAGATGGAATATTTCTAATAGAGACATTGATTAAAACCTTGATACTGTTAAAAAAATCAAATGATGTAGAATCTGCAACACCCACAGGGAAGGTCGTTATCACCACATCTTTGTGGGACCTCAACGTGGACTTGGCATTCAGTGACAGCACACATCAACACTTTCTTGGTTTCTTTTCTTTCCTCATCCAGAAAAAGACAAAGACAAAAGATATTGATATCGTGCCTCTTTTTATTTGTCTGCAAAACTTTGCACATAAAGCATTTCATTGCTTATACTCCAAGACCGGCTCTACTGTGAAAGGCTGGACGAGATGCACCAAGAAAGAAGGGATAGCGACCCTTCCCCAAGAAGACATTGAAAAAACGGTGTCTCTAGAGGGTACCCACAGCTACCACACTGTCTGGGCCCTGGCATGGGCCTTAGATGTGGCTTATTCTTCCCGATCCAAGAGGAGACTGAAAGGTGGTGGAGGGACACCAGTGTTGCAACCATGGCAGGTATTTTTTTTTCATCTCCGGATTTCCCACTGAATGTGTGGAGTGCATAAGCAACCCCAGAATCAGTACTGCAAATTATCTAGCCGTGGCTGGTATTCCCCTTTCCATTACAAGGTATTCCTACTGAAGATGTGGAATTCATAGGTGACCCCAGAATCTTTAGAATATGTCAGCTCGAGTGGGGAGTGGATTTATTTACTAATATCTCCACATACATTTTACAACATAGGGCTCTTGGCAATTTGGAGTCCCATGATTATCATGTATTACATCCTGTAGATGTCATTGTTTCAGATATATTTTCCAACCAGATTCCCCAAAGCCTTCAACAATGGCAGAGCTTTTAATCTATTCCCTTCACCGGAAATGTTATTAAAAATTCCTGGTGATATTCAGAGATGTATTGGTCTTCAAAATCGCTGATGTGCAACTATATACCACTGTTAAACCTGACCACAAGAAATGTTTTAGGATATTTTATATTATGTCATAAAATGTTTTATGAGATTGGTAGGTCATAAAATGTTTTACGATAATTTTTATGTCTTAAAATGTTTTATAAAATACGCCAAATTTCAATTCCTCAGGAATCATGTGTTCTGAATTTTGGACGCATTCTGTACAGTAGCCCATTTGAGGTAAATGAATAATCTGTCTTAAGTCTGGCCTGTCATCATGAGCATCTATTTGCCTTGTGATTCAAAACATTCTGAAGTGTCTTCTTAAAGGCCTGTATGTTAGCCACACCCTCTATCTGAGGCAAAATAAGTTCAGAAATGTGAGATTGCAGAAAGAATGAATTAGTTCTGCCCTCTTCATCACATTATTAAGTGTTGTATCATTAAGTGTTAAATTTGTACCCTATGACTATCATTAAGTGTTGTAAATGTTGTACCTTGATGAAGGTATCTTTTCTTTTACGTACACTGAGAGCTTATGCACCAAGACAAATTCCTTGTGTGTCCAATCACACTTGGCCAATAAAAAATTCTATTCTATTCTATTCTATTCTATTCTATTCTATTCTATTCTATTCTATTCTATTCTATTCTATTCTATTCTATTCTATTCTAGATGGAGGACTAGGATCCCCCTTCAAGGATCTATTCCTTGAAGAGAGACATGGGATCATTAAAACTATGTTGGGAGAAGTCTATGGATCTCATTTCTGAAGACCTGAGACCATTAAGTTTGTAAGAGAGGAAACTAGTTCAAAATATATCATTCTTATCATCCTTAAACAAGATTAAGTAAAAGCAACTATTTCAGAGTTTATAGGACTGATCAGTAGACATGCGGCGTCCATCTTTACTAAAGGCAGATTCCTTCTCGGCTGTTTCCAGTTTCACCATTTCTTGCAAGACTCTCAGTTTTACAACACTTCCATCGATGGAGTATATTTGGATGAGGATGGTGAACTAGCAGCTGATTTGGACATTGTGAATTGGGTGAAGTTTTCCAATAAGTCTGTGGTCAATGTGAAATTTGGAAGCATCGCAAGGCAGGGTTCCTCAGAGCTCCTATTCAAGATTGACAAGGAAGCTATTATATGGCCCAAATGGCTCAACCAGGTGGGGAACACAAGTCATTGCATGTCACTTCCTTTCTCCTACAATATAAATACTGGAAAATTCTCTCTGTGGTCCTCTAGATCTTCCCCCGAGTTTTCCCCATCCAGTTCAAATCCAAAGTTTTCCCCCACTTTACACACAACCATCACATACCCCAATCAGGTCTTTCTCCTTATCCCCGATGCCTCCCATCCACGCCCCACCAGGTGCTGGTGAGAGTGTCCTTGGTTCCCAGGAGAAATAATGTGATTTTGCCTAGTTATCTCCCTTTGCTATCTCTACTCTCCCCTCCCTTTCCCACAGCTCCAGCGAGCCTCTCTGTGGCAACCCTGAGGACTCTTCAAAGATGGCTCCACGGTTGACAAGCACCCTGTTTTTCTTCTTTTTCTGATTAGAGCCTTCCGCCTTCCAGATGCGTGGAAAGATGCCATCCTGGGTTCCTTAAGGTGGTTCAGAGAGGACGGCCAATCTGCTGCTATGACTGCATTCCTTGTGCCAAGGGAGCCATCTCCACTCAGGAAGGTGAATGGCTCAGGAAGGAAAACAGGCTGTTGAAAAACAGGCCAAACGGTTGACAGTTTTAATTAAAGTTTTGATTTTAGAAAGAAATTATACTCAGAATCCAGACTCATTTGAAGTAAGATTTTGGGATTAATATAAGAATCCTTTCCAGGGGGGAAATCCTTGTGTTTTCAATTATTTGAAAAGAAAATCATGTGATGGGACTTTGAAGGTTAGCCCTTAGAGGGAACTAGAAGGAACTATAGATTACAATATTGGACAAAAATGATTTAATATTACAGAGTGATATGGAACGAAGCAACATATTTTAACTTTTAACATACTATTTTTGAACCATAGACACTGAGGTTGATTTTAAGATTGTCTGTCTCTATCGATGGACTGTGTTTCAAAGTTGTTATGGAAGAGAGACAGGTTTTACTGGAAAACACTGAGACTGATCTGAAAATGTATTTAAAAAGGACAGCTTTGTTGCTGGCAATCTTTATGATTTATGTTGATATATTGACCATCATTTGTGTTGTAAACGTTGTACCTTGATGAACGTAACTTTTCTTTTATGTACACTGAGAGCATATGCACCAAGACAAATTCCTTGAGTGTCCAATCACACTTGGCCAATAAAAAATTCTATTCTATTCTATTCTATTCTATTCTATTCTATTCTATTCTATTCTATTCTATTCTATTCTACAAGCTACAAGAAAGATACAGAAAAAAATTATAATCTCCCTATATTGGATTTACAAAAAGGCTTCTGAAACCTTTGAAGAATTTTGTGAGAAGAGACAAAGAAAAAATGAAAAGAAATCAAGTTTTAGGACATTATTTAAAGGGACTAAAGATCATTATTAAAAAGGAAAACAGAAATATAATGTTGATTTATTTGATCCAGGTTAAAATAGATACCTTCTTATCTCTGGTAACACTTAATGGATTTTTGTTGATCAGTACTGAAATGTTAAGGTTTTAAAGGATTTTTTTTTTATAAATAAGAGATGAGATATGGGAAGAAGACATCATTTGTTGTATTTTGAGACAAGGTGACAAGTTATTAAAATTGTTTAGACTTGTGATGAAGGGAGAAATCATTTATACATACATATATTTGTTTTCTGAGGTTTTCGCGGGTGTTTGTATGTAGGTCTTTGGTTATTCGGGTTTTCTCCCACGTAAAATTGGAAGTGTCTTGGCGACGTTTCGACGAAGTCTCATTCGTCATCTTCAGGCTTCAGCTTCGTGCTTCTGGGAGACTCAGACTAATCTGAGCACAACCAAGCCCCCACCCGAACAGGACACACCCCCAGCCAATCAGAGCACAAAAAAACCCCATCCAATCAGAGCACAGCCAAGCCCCCACCCAATCAGTTCAAACCCCCACTAGCAGTTAAAAAGGAAGAAACAGCTGCAATCACACATTGCTCCCAGAAGCACGAAGCTGAAGCCTGAAGATGACGAACAAGACTTCGTCGAAACGTCGCCAAGACACTTCCACTTTTACGCGGGAGAAAACCCGAATAACCAAAGACCTACATACATATATTTATTTATATATGCATATACATATGTTTCTTTTTTTCTGTACCTTCTATTCTTTTATTTTTCTCTTTTTAGTATTTATTAGTTTTTTTATTGTTCTAATCTTAACTTTACTAAATCCTGTAACTGTATCTGTTTGTTTGTACTTTTTCTCTTGGTTGAGCTTTTGAAATAACCTTACTACCAGTTTTGTTTATTATGCATACTACTTATTCTGTTGGTCTTTCGCATGAGCAAATTATATTTGATGACGTCCGGGCGGGTGGGCAAATCCTCCCACCGCCGTTATTACCGATTCACAAGAACAAGTCCAAACCAGGGGTAACACACCACTGAACATGTGTCATAGATGGTATATCAGTGGATATTCTGCCTTGGCAGAGTCTGGCAAGTCCTTTCATGACTCTCACAGCTAAGTGGTTTCATGGTTTTTGAAAATTCACTGGCCAGAATTGAAGAATGGATAACTTTGAGCCAAAATGACCATTTACTTGTGGAAAATGCTCAAGTATTTATACTGAACCTCTTCAACGAGCTTGGATATAATTCAGACGATCATACGTTTTAAATGAAACAGTGTAAAGGGGTATTTTTAAATGATGGCTCAGCAGAGAACAGTTACCTGCGTAATTCAAATGTATATCAACACAATCTTCTCTTTTTCACTCACTAAATCATCCCCTTATCTTTTATAACACTATATACAATTTATTGTGTTCAGTGGCCTCATTATTTTATCCAGTGCAGCCCTGTGATCAGATCAAGGCGCTCCAGGACCCTTAACGGAAGGCCTCCGGACTTTTCCAATTGATTTCCTGTTAGTATAACTAAGAGAATGCTAGGGACGAATAAGAGAGATCTTCTCCTTCTTTGCAGATGCAGTCCATTGCACCAGATGTTGGGAAGATCAGCATCCAAATGAAAGGCAAGATCACTGTCTTCCAAAGGATATCACCTTCTTGTCATTTGAAGAATATTTGGGGATCATCCTGGCTTCCTTTGCTCTATTTTTGTCGTTCATCACAGTTTTTGTGCTAGCAATTTTCATTAAATACCATGAAACTCCAATAGTCAAAGCCAACAACCGGGATCTCTCCTACATTCTACTCACATCGCTCCTCCTTTCTTTTCTCACCACCTTCCTCTTCATTGGACAACCAAGGAAAGTTACTTGCCTTGTCCGACAATCAGCCTTCATTATCGTATTCTCTGTGGCTGTCTCTTCCCTCTTAGCCAAAACCATCACAGTGGTGCTGGCCTTCTTGGCAACAAAGCCAGGGAACAAAATGAGGCGGTGGCTCGGGAAGACGTTGGGCAATGCTCTTGTTCTTGCTTGCTCCGCTGTCCAAGTTCTGATTTGCTCCACCTGGTTGGGAATCTTTACTCCTTTCCCTGACACAGACAAGCACTCACACCCTGCAGAGATTGTCCTGCAGTGCAATGAAGGACCTGCTGTCATGTTTTATTGTGCCCTTAGCTATATGGGCTTCCTGGCTGTTGTCTGCTTCACGGTGGCTTTCCTGGCTCGCAGACTGCCTGGGGCCTTCAACGAAGCCAAGCTGATCACCTTCAGCATGCTGGTTTTCTGCAGCGTTTGGGTCTCCTTTGTGCCCACCTACCTGAGCACCAAGGGCAAATACATGGTGGCCGTGCAGATCTTCTCTATCTTGGCCTCCAGTGCTGGCTTGTTGGGCTGCATCTTTTTCCCCAAGAGCTATATTATTTTGCTGAGGCCTGAGCTGAATACAAAGGAGCAGCTAACCACACAGGTCAAAGTATAGTTCTCATTGTGTTTCTGAGAGAAAATTGCCCTTTTGTTCTGTCCCCCTCTTCCCACCTCACAGAGAAGACGCAGAGACGCGTGTCCCACAATCATTTATATTTACAACAGACCTGACTTTCTGTAGTGGATGACAGACTTGGCAGCGACAGTGCAAAGGCCTGCCAAATTCCGAGTTCCTTAGTTCTTACGGAGACAGAAACCCACGTGTCCAAAATCCGTTGCCAAGAGCTCACAGAAAAAATCCTTTGCACAGTCCAGGCCTTTTAACTCCCAAATGACCGATCTGCAGTTCACACTTGGTAGCTTTTTGTCCGTCACAAGGGCCAGATGGCACCCGCTTTTATCCCCTGTGGGGTGTGGCTCAGTGACTCAGCAATCTCTGAGCCTGCCACACCTCTTCCTTTGCTGCACATGCTTATCTTTTCATCGCTGCCTCGGGTCAATCCAAGAGTGATCCTCAGCAGCTGAAGCCTAAGGCGTTGCCAGGGAGAAAGAGGGTCCGGGAGAGAGAGGCCTTGTCAGCTCCTCCTTCTGGCCTGCAGCTGGAACTTGGGGCAGTGCCAGGGAGGAGGAGGGTCTGGGAGAGGGAGGCCTTGTCGGCTCCTCCCCATCACTCTCAGAGTCATCCTCCTCCATGAGGACAGGCTCGGGGGCCGGAGTCACAACACCTTTTCTCTCATCCTCTGAACACTCCAGGGTTTTGCATCAAAATAATTATGGATGCTTATAAGTAAATATTGTAGCATGCATGGAAAGAGTTATGTAGGACTTTATATATGGATCTGTCAACATACAAAATAAATCGTTTTGTTCTTTTTTATTTTCCTTTTTTTGATCCTCCGTTAACTCTGTGGATTGTTCATTTGTGTTCTCTTCTTAACAATTTTTAAAGTTGTGTTTAATAAAAGGAAACAGGATATATAAACTCATATTGTTTGCCTGAGTTATGAGGGCAACCTGGTTACATCTGCAGCTGCTTCTAAAAGCCAGGATAGGCAGTGTCTCCTGGATGCAGTAATTTTCCATCTATATATATATATATGTATTTATTATTTCCTTTTAGTAATCAAATTTGTATAGCCATCCATTTCACAAAGAGGGACTGGATTGGGTTGAAACTCACTGGAGAAACTCAATACATACCCTTGGAGCTCATTTTAGTCATAATCAAGAGTGATTTTGCACAACTGTTTGCATGCCAATTGCAGCCTTTCTAAGATCAAGGAGCATCACACACAATCCCTTCTGCTTAGGTCGCTTCCTAGTTGGGGTCCTGCAGTGCTTTTCAAGGGGCTGTCCTTGAAGAATCTCTGAAAGCTGCAGCTGATCCAGATTCATCCACAAAAACAATTCTGGATATACCGTCATACACCCATCCTACACATTTCTTTAAATGTACTCCTACACTAGTACACAATGGCTGTCCAATAGATAATAGGTGAAGTTCTGCTGTTCATCACCTAGAAAGTGCTTCATAGCATTGGCCAGATATTTGTGGACCATCTTTCTCCAACTATCACTAATGACATTGAGTTAGATACTTCTACCCTGGGACAGCCAAGTGATTGTCAGGCTGCCTCTGATCATATCTAGGAAAGAATACAGTTGACTTCATTTGCAAATAAAGAAAAGTACTTTTACTAGTTACATCTAGATAGCAGCTGCGTTTAGCGGTGCAAAGTTGAATCTGAGACAAAATATGGCTAACAATCTTTATCACCCTATTCCTCCCTCCCCTTTCCCAATAGGTCATCAGGTCTGGTCCAATGCCAGCTCCTTCCCGGGGTCCCGGGGTAATCTTCTTCCGCAGATCTCTGATGTCAATCAAATCAGGAATGCAACGTCCGTTAGAGTTCGCGCCAAACATTCCTGTTGAATTCAAACTAGCAATCTCCCCTCCCACCTTAATTATGTCAGACTGACACTCTTAAAGGTCCCTCTCTATTTAACTTGAATCCAATAGCTATGTACATTACAAATACAATCCTATGCTATCTAACAACTAAATATAAGGAGTACAAAGAGATACGAAGATTGGAGTGGAGGCTGACAGTGATGCTGTGAATGACCTGGATGATCTGTTTTCAACTCAACGCTAGCAAAACAGAATAGCAGAATAACAGAGTTGGAAGGGATCATGGATATCTTCTAGTCCAACATCCTATTCAAGCAGGAAAACAATAGCATTTCGGACAAATGACTGTTCAATCTCTTCTTAAAAACTACCAGTAAGGGAGCACACACAACTTCTGGAGGCAAACCCTTCTACTGATTAATTCTTCTAAAGGTCAGAATGGCTTTGGGATTCAGGGGCCCTTGGATGCAGTGGTTTTCCATCGTTATACCTGGATCAGGTTTTGTACCCCAGAGAGATGCAGTGAACAATTCAGGGGATCCTCTTGAATGCATGACTCCTGCTCAAGAAGGACGTAGCTTTGTATGCCAACTTTGCTTGTATGCCAATTGCTGCCTTTCCTAGAGCAGTGAGAACTACACACAGTCATCCATGTTTTGGTCACCCTCAGTAGGATTACTGCAATGCTTTTCATGAAGCTGTCTCAGTCCTTCTGGGAAATCCAAGCAAGAAGCCCAATTATAAGCACTAACTCTACCTTCATTGTACGGTTACATTAACAGAATCTTCCAAGACTGTAACTGTCAGCCTCCGCTTATTACTTTCAGTGTTGAGTAACTTAGTAGGGTGTTTCACTGTTTTATTACTTCATTAAGTGTTTATTGCCTACTTCAATGTTTTATTGCTACTTTGTTGTCATGCATGATTAATGGAGTTGTAATTCTTTAAGAGTGCTTCGGCTGTCATTTGAAAAGAGGAGGGAGGAGGAATTCAAACAGTCAGACACGCACTGGCATCAACAAACTTTGCATACCAGACAGAAGAAGAACATTGGAAGAAGAACACCACGTGGCCCATGAGGAGAAAGGCATTGGACTAGACCTGTTTAACCTTTGGAGGGAGGAGGGATGAATGAGGGAATATGCATCTGTAAGCCACACCTACTTTCAGATCTTGCTTTCATTTGATTGCATTCAGTTCTACTCAGTAAAAGTACCTTGCTCTAAACAAATGGAGTCAGGGATTTTCTTTCTTGGGTTCTGAACGGAGGCAGTCCTGACAGTAACTTTTACTCTTTGGAAAACTAAGTAGGGTCCCTTTTGAAATTCTGCCCACACTCCCACCTCTCTTTCCGTGGACTGAGATATCTTGTATATGATGGTTGTCTGTGGCTCTTCTTCCTGTCATCCAAGGACATTCCAACAGAACATTGGACTTCAGAATGTGCCGACATGAACAATCCCAAATGTGTTCTCCTATTTCATGTTAAACCTTTCCTTTCTGAGCTACATCAGCACACAACCAGCTTCCAGTGAAATATAAGTTTCTGGTTCTCAGCTATAAAACCCTATACGGGACAACTTTCTCCAAAGGTTGACTCAGCCTTCCATCCTTTATAAGGTAGGTAAAATGAGGACCCAGATTGTTGGGGGGGCAATAAGTTGACTTTGTAAAAATATACAAATAGAATGAGACTATTGCCTTATACACTGTAAGCCGCCCTGAGTCTTCGGAGAAGGGCGGGGTATAAATGTAAACAAAACAAAAAAAAGTCTCTTAGATGTTCCATCAAGACAGGCAGAAAGGTCCCATATCTTAAGAAGGGGGATCTGGTGAACCCAGGAAGCTTGGCTTTTCTGCTGGCGTGCTGGCTTCAGGAATAACAACCTTTCCCAAAAGTAGCCAACATTCTGCCATCATTCAGAAGGCTCCAAAACCTGATTATTGTCCTAGGTATGAGCTCAGGAATTTAGGTGACCTTGTTAATTTTAGTCTGAAAGGCATTTTAGATGGGGAAGAAATGGAAGTAGTGACAGATTTTATTTTCCTGGGTTTGTCCATGGGTTTGCGATGGGTCAGACAGAACTTCGCAACTAGCAACAACAACAACAGTTATTTTATTATTATATTGATGTTTTTATATTGCTTCCCTACCAGAGTAGTTTGTGTGAGATGGGCAGCCATATAAATTGAATAAACAAATAGATCAAGAAAGCCCACTTGGCACCTTTGATACTCAACTCAAAATCAAGAGGAGAAAAACCTACAGGCTTGATTTCTCCATAATTTCTGACAAAAAAGTTTCACTGGAGAAACTTGGGTCCATGGGCTTCCAGAAAGTTTCTGGAAGTACATCAGAGTCTTCACACAAATATGTTTTCCTTCCCTGTTCCTTTGTTCATGAAATCACAGGACAAACCTAGGGATAGAGAGAGCACAGGGGATGCTTCTTCTCTGTATAATTATCAAGATCACATTGATTTATTGATTGCCTCCCAATCCCACCTCCAGGGAATTCTCCAAAGTTCACTGTTTCATTGACCTAGGCATATTGCTTTCAAGAGCAGTACAGGAGGCATCGCTCATCTGAGTTTGGGAACTCAGGAACATAAAAATCTTTGGTGTCATTGAGAGGCTATTATTCTGTGCTATAAAACGTGATGAATTCCTGGTTGGCTCCAGCTTCCATCTCTGGTACAAAAGCTGCAACAGCAGTTGCAGTATTGCAAAGGGCCTTTGGTCTCCGTGAACTGCTCCTCTAATTTTTTGAGAGCCACCGGAGTCTGCAAGAAATAGAAATGGTTCTATTATTTCTCCTGATGCTTCTGTTCTCCCAGATACCCTGCAAGTTGCTGAATGCCAAGTGCCCCTTAACTTTAGAAAGGGATGAGACAGATCCATTGAATTATTTCAAGCCGGGAGACTACCTCATTACTGGAATCACTCCTGCAACAACCACGATGTTTCGACCGTTCACTTTCAAAAAGGCTCCAACGGACAAAGTTTCCTGGTAAGAGAGAATTTCCTCCTCTGATTACTGCTGGTTCCAAAACTTTTAGATGTTTCCTGACACCCTTCAATGAGGAAAAACCTTCCTTTATGAGCAATGTCTCTTAGCTAGATTACTAGAGACAGTTAGGACTGAATGAAATCCAAGGCACCAATCAATGTCCACCATGTCATTTCTGTCTGCACTTCCTCAGTTTCCCTAATGCAAGGTATTTTGATAATCCTTCACTTCTGAAAAAAATCTTCTGTTGGCTTTACTCTGGGAAGAGTAGTTGAAATAAAAAGGAAAAAGGAAATAAAGAGTCTTTGAATAAAGAGGAAATTCAGGGAACTTGCCATCCATGAAGGAATCTCACTTGCTCTTCTCTCTTGCTCCTGGGACAGGATTGGGACCAACCAGTTGGCTTAGGGGATAGTTTTCTCAAATCCTAATTTTTCCTGCTGTTTCTCCTTCTCCAATTTCTTTTCCTAGATAGATAGATAGATAGATAGATAGATAGATAGATAGATAGATAGATAGATAGATAGAATAAGATAGATAGTATTTCAGGTGCACACCATTCAAAAATAACTCCAGAAATGCCTCCAAACCTTTTCCTGCTCCATTTCTTAATACTCCTGTTCTTTCTCTTTATAAAGCTTTAAAGCAGATATCCTTGCAGTATGAAGATTCTCAATTTCTATGTGACACAGAATCTAATTTTCCCCACTAGGGCAGGGGTGCTTTAGCCTTGAGACCATTGCTTCTTTCTGTCTGTCATCTCTCAGGGATGAGGGTGGTTCAAAAATGTGAAAGATAAAATAAGTAATTGAATAAAATTATACTAGACCAACTCCATTTGTGAATCTCTAGTAAAATTGTGGCTCCAGCACAAGAGTGTATTTTATTATTTAATATCTCTATATGGAAGAGGGTTGGAAGTAACTTTTTAATGTTATTCTTGGTGTGTTTTTGTATGTTAAACTTTCCCTGTGGTTTCCCTCACCAACCTCTCCATTTTTGTTGCAATTTTACATTTTCACATTTTTAAAAAAACTTAATAAAATCCATTTTTAAAAAGGTGAAATAAAAGAATCAAAGCAACCAATATTGAACTCATAACTTTCCTTTAATTCAAAGTAGCTGGTCTATCATATATTTGTATACTGTGTGTGTGTGTGTTTTCAGGAAAGTAACCACAAAGTACTGGAGAATCTTCTCCTTCTTGTTTGCTGTCCATGAGATCAACCAGGATCCCTGTATCTTACCCAACCTCACCCTGGGCTACAACATTCATGACAATCATTTTGATGCAAGAACAACATCAGAAGCTTTGGCAGATCTGCTCTCTCCTGGGCTGGCAAATGTTCCAAACTACAA
The DNA here is from genome assembly GCF_028640845.1 of Ahaetulla prasina. Taxonomy (NCBI): domain Eukaryota; kingdom Metazoa; phylum Chordata; class Lepidosauria; order Squamata; family Colubridae; genus Ahaetulla; species Ahaetulla prasina. The sequence continues at coordinate 12,911,774 of NC_080540.1, forward strand.
GTGTGGAGCAAGACAGAATAACCTCTTAGCTATAATTGAAGGGGCAGAAACTGACATCTCCATCCACATTTCATCCATATCAGCCAACTACAAAATCCCCCAGGTGAGAAAGATTCTTCTTTAATTCCACTTTAGAGGGTAATAATGGAGAAAACAAATCTCAACTCCAAATCTCAACCTGTCTTACACATTGGAAAAAAGAATCCGAACACTAAATACAAGCTCGATGGACATTACCTTGTAGATGACCTCCACCCAGTTAAAGACCTCTGAGTTTTCATATCAAAGCCCACTGCAACTACATCACAAAAAAGGCTTAAAGAGTTGTAAACCTAATCTTGCGTAGCTTCTTCTCCAGAAACACTACACTACTAACCAGAGCATATAAAACATTTGCTAGACCAATTCTTGAATACAGCTAACCTGTCTGGAACCCATACCACATTTCGGACATTAATACAATTGAGCGTGTCCAGAAATATTTTACAAGAAGAGTTTTCCACTCCTCTGATTACAACAAAATACCTTATGCCACCAGACTTGAAATCCTGGGTTTAGAAAATTTAGAACTCTGCCGCCTTCGACATGACCTGAGTTTAACTCATAGAATCATCTGTTACAATGTCCTTCCTGTTGAAGACTATTTCAGCTTCAACCACAACAATACACTAGCACACAATAGATTTAAGCTTAATGTGAACCGCTCCAATCTTGATTGCAGAAAATATGATTTCAGTAACAGTGTTGTTAATGCTTGGAATGCACTACCAGACTCTGTGGTCTCTTCCCAAAATCCCCAAAGCTTTAACCAAAAATTATCTAGTATTGACCTCACCCCATTCCTAAGAGGTCTGTAAGGGGCGTGCATAAGAGCACCAACGTGCCTACCGTTCCTGTCCTAATGTTCCCTTTGATTGTATCCAATTTCATATAGTTATTACATACTTATGATTATATTTATGCTTACATATCGTATAGTTATTTCATGCTTCTGCTTATATATACTGTTTTGACAAAAATAAATAAATAAAAATCTAATTAGCTGGAATACAGCTAATGCATTACTGGCTATCAATTGTTTGTTTACACTGCAAAATAAGTATATTCTTTCACAAGTACAATCTGAAGAAAATCATAGATAACAGCCAGGGAAATGTTAAATAGAGAAGAAGATAGACTGATGATATGACAGATACATCATAAGACACTTGTTTATCTCTAGTGATCACCTCTCATTTATTGATAATCCAATGAAATATAGTATAAGGAGAGCTCTTTAGGTCTCCAAAGATCCTGTTTCTGAAAGACTTGGATTATTGCAGAGGATTTTAGGAGTCAAGGGAATGAAAACAGTAGTAACAATCATTTATATAAATTGGGCCCTCTATGCTAATAAGAATAGATTTGAAATTCTGAAACCATGTTCAAGATTAAAAGGAGTTTGGAAACAAAACAATAGCAAGTGTTGTCCTGAAAATGAATCAGTCACCATTTTCTTCTCTTTACCAGGTCAGTTATTCTTTTGTTTCCCATCTTCTGGGTGACAAAACACGGTTTCCCTTTTTCTACAGCATGGTCCCCAAAGAAGGAGTCCAATATCTGGGGATCCTCAAATTGCTCCTGCATTTCCAATGGACATCAGTTGGTCTCTTTGCTCCGGACACGGAAAATGGGAAGCATTTCATAGCAACCATGGTTCCAGGGCTGTTCAAGAATGGGATTTGTGTTGTTTTCTCACAAACCTTTTCGGGGATGAATACAGAATTTATGGACATTGACCGTACCTCAGTAGAGAAGTGGAAAAATGTCAATGTATTTATTTATTTTTCAGAAGCCGGTTTCTTTTTAGATGGAATATTTGTAATAGAGACATTGATTGAAAAATTGATACTGAACATAAAATCAAATGGTGTGGAATCTGCAACAACCACAGGGAAGGTCTTTGTCACCACAGCTTTGTGGGACCTCAACGTGGACTTGGCATTCAGTGACAGTACACATCAACACTTTCTTGGTTTCTTTTCTTTCCCCATCCAGAAAAAGAAAAAGATAAAAGATGTTGATTTCGTGCCTCTTTTTATTTGTCTGCAAAACTTTGCACATAAAGCATTTCATTGCTTATACTCCAAGATCGGCTCTACTGTGAAAGGCTGGAAAAGATGCACCAAGAAAGAAGGGATAGCGACCCTTCCCCAAGAAGACATTGAAAAAACAGTGTCTCTAGAGAGTATCCACAGCTACCACACTGTCTGGGCCCTGGCACGGGCCTTAGATGCAGCTTATTCTTCCCTATCCAAGAGGAGACTGAAAGGTGGTGGAGGGACACCAATTCTGCAAATTATCCAGCCATGGCAGGTATTCCCTTTTCCATCACAATGGACTCCTACTGAAGATGTGGAATTCATAATTCATAGGCGATCCCTGAATCTTTAAAATGTGTCAGCTCTAGGGGGAGTGGATTTATTTACTAATATCTCCAAATACAATTTGCAACATAGGGCTCATGGTCCCATGATAATCATATATAAATATCCATGAAATAGTAAACCCTAGGCAAGGCATGACCTACTGGGTCCCTGGTTCAGAGATATTTTCCTATCAGATTCCCCAAAGCAATGGCAAAGCTCTTAATCTATTCCCTTCACTGGAAAAGTTATTAAAAATTCGTGGCGATATTGAAAGATGTATAGCCAATGTTCAACTGTATACCATCTTTAAACCTTAGGAACTCACCACAATAAACGTTTTAGGATATTTTATATTATGTCATCAAATGTTTTATGAGATTGGTAGGTCATAAAAAGTCTTATGCTAGTTTTTATCTCTTAAAATGTTTTATAAAATATGTCGAATTTCAATTCCTCAGGAGTCATGTGTTCTGAATTTTGGACGCATTCTGTGCATTAGCCCATTTGAGGTACCTTGGTTCAATCATTTCCGCCAGTAAAAGGTTACACATAGACAAACAGGACAGTTTTAAGAGTATAGAGATCGAAATGGGAGCCTAAATGAACAACCTGTCATCATTAGCATCTATTTGCCTTGTGGTTTAAAACAATCTGAAGTCTCTTCTTAAAGGCCTGTATTAGGACTGATCAGTAGACATTCGGTGTCCATCTTTACTAAAGGCAGATTCTGTTCTCTGCTGTTTCCAGTTTCACCATTTCTTGCAAGACTCTCAGTTTTACAACGCTTCCATCGATGGAGTATATTTGGATGAGGATGGTGAACTAGCAGCTGATTTGGACATTGTGAATTGGGTGAAGTTTTCCAATAAGTCTGTGGTCAATGTGAAATTTGGAAGCATCGCAAGGCAGGGTTCCTCGGAGCTCCTATTCAAGATTGACAAGGAAGCTATTATATGGCCCAAATGGCTCAACCAGGTGGGGAACAGAAGTCATTCCATGTCACTTCCTTTCTCCTACAATATAAATACTGGGAAATTCTCTCTGTGGTCCTCTAGATCTTCTGATCCCTTCTCCCTTTTGTTGTCCTGATGGCTTTTGAGATATTGTACAATACTGATGAGTAGTGCAAAATCAGAAAAGGTGGAGAGACCTGACCCATAGAACAACCAAAGGTCAGACACAACTGAATGGATACCATCATTATCATTGTCATCATCCTGATCGAGGAGAAAGTTTGTAGTTCAGGGTTGAAATGTGATTTATTTATTTATTTAGTTAGTTAGTTAGTTAGCTTGTTAGTTTGTTTGCCATCCATCTCATTTCAAAATACCTCAAAATAGCAATAGTGCTTTACTCTAATATGCCACTTCCTAGTGCTTTGCAGCCCTCTCTAAGTGGTTTACAGAGTCAGCATTATTGCTCCCAATAATCTGGGTCCTCATTTTACCCACCTCAGAAGGATGGAAGGCTGAATCAACCTTCAGCTGTTCAATATAAAAGGGAGGCAGATGAGGAATAATGTTAGACAGATTATTAATATATTGGAATATTTGGAAAAGAAGAATACTTCAGCAGCACTTATTTTTTTGGATGCAGAGAAGGCCTTTGATCGATTGCATTGGGATTTTTTATTTAAATTAATAGAGAAAATGCAATTTGGAGATTGCTTTGTTAGAATAATTAAAGCGATTTATGGAGAGCAAACAGCTCAGATTATAATAAATGGTAGTTTGACAGAAGTTATTAAGATTGTGAAAGGAATGAGACAGGGATGTCCTTTATCACCACTATTGTTTGTTTTAACTCTGGAACCATTATTGAATAAAATACGAGAGTTAAAAAAGTTGAGGGAATTAAAATTGGACAAAATGTGTATAAAGTTAGAGCTTTTGCAGACGACTTAGTGGTTACTTTAACAAATCCTATAAATTCAAGTATATCTTTGTTGGAAACAATTGATAAATACGGAAAGTATCAGGATTTAAAATAAATCAGAATAAAACAAAAGTGATAATCAAAAATATGTCTAAACAACAGAAACAAAAATTAGAGGAGATAACAGGATTTGAGGTGGTAAAAAAGGTTAAATAAATAGGGGTTTATATTAGCTCATCGAACAGGAAACTTTATTAGAATAATTATGAGTTGTTATGGCAAAAAGTTCAGAAAGACATGAATGCCTGGAAAAAACTGCAGCTATCGCTATTGGGGAGGATAGCAGCTATTAAAATGAATGTGTTACCTAGATTTTTGTTTCTGTTCCAGATGATACCAATAATCAAGAAAGATAAAAATTTGGAGGAATGGCAGATTAGGATTAATAAATTTATATGGCAAGGTAAAAAGGCGAGGGTTAAAATGAAAATAATTCAGGACTCACGGGAAAGAGGCATTTTTAGGCCTCCTCTTTCCCGTGAGTCTTTAAACTATATAGTCTTTAAACTATATTATGAAGCAGTAGCCCTTTCAGTAATAAGTGACTGGTTTAATTTAATGGAGGAAAGAATTTTGAATATAGAGTTGTATGTATGTACCCTGATATTCAAGCGAAATGTTGGAGATGTGACTGTGATGATGCTACACATGTTCATATTTGGTGTACTTGCAAGAAAATTAAGGCCTTTTGGATAAGAATTTGGTGGATTATTCAAAATGCCTTGAAGAAGAAGATAAAGTTCCTGCCGCAATTTTTCCTTTTGGGAATTATAACGGATTGTACAGTGACTGAGATTAAATTGATTTTGAACTTAATAACAGCAGCAAGGCTGCTGATTGGACAATATTGGAAGAAAAAAGAGTTACCTACAATAGAAGAATGGATATTGAAAGTTACTAACTTGGCTGAGATGGCTAAAATCTCAGCCTTTTTGAAAGACAATACGCAGGAAAGATATTTAATTGAATGGAAAAAATGGATTGATTATATACAAAATAGATATCAGATTAAGAGATATCAGATTGCCTTTGAATAATTAGGATGTATTATTTTAGAATGTAATGGGGAGGTTAGGAAATGTAAAGACTCGGATGAGGTTACCGTATATACTCGAGTATAAGCCGAGTTTTTCAGCACGTTTTTTGTGCTGAAAAGCGCCCCCTCGGCTTATACTTGAGTCTACGTCTCGATGTACTTCGGGAACCCCGCACAGGAGACGCCAAAGAGGCGGCGAGATCGTCCGGCGGGATTTGCCCAAGGCTGAGCAGTTCGCCGCGCGGACCTGAGCCAAGCCGGTCCCAGTCCAGCCGAACGGTGAAAGCGACATGCCGAGCGCCGCTCCGCTTTCACCGTTCGGCTGGACTGGGACCGCTTGGCTCGGGTCCGCAGTAACTCCGCCAGGCTGTGCCGCGAAGAAACCATTTAAAAGCCCCACCAGGGCTTTCTTCTCCCTCCGTGCTTCAGAAGTTGGGCTTTTAAATGGTTTCTTCGTGGCACAGCCTGGCGGGAGTTACTGCGGACCCGAGCCAAGCCGGTCCCGGTCCAGCCGAACGGTGAAAGCGGAGCGGGTCCGCAGTAACTCCCGCCAGGCTGTGCCACGAAGAAACCATTTAAAAGCCCAACTTCTGAAGCACGGAGGGAGAAGAAAGAAAGCCCTGGCGGGGCTTTTAAATGGTTTCTTCGCGGCACAGCCTGGCGGAGTTACTGCGGACCCGAGCCCAGCCGGTCCCGTCCAGCCGACGGTGAAAGCGGAGCGGGTCCGCAGTAACTCCGCCAGGCTGTGCCACGAAGAAACCATTTAAAAGCCCAACTTCTGAAGCACGGAGGAGAAGAGAAAGCCCTGGCGGGGCTTTTAAATGGTTTCTGGCCTGGCTGGGAGGCGGAGCTGCCGGCTGTGGCGCTCCGCTCGAGCCGCCGCCGCCGCCGCCTGGAAGAGGAGGAGGTGACCTTCACGCGGAGAGGGTGGGGATGGGGGTTGAGGCGTGCAAGAGGAGCGGCGTGGAGGAAGAGGAGGAGGCGACGGCCCCGCCGACAGCGCTTCTAAGACCAGCCCACGCTCCGAAGAGGGAAAGGGAGCGAGTGGGTGGGTGGCTGGGACGAGACCCCACCACAAACACACACACAGCCGGTCGGACGGCGGTTCCTTTCTCTACTCTCTCTCGCCTGCGCCAAGGCGCTGGAAGGGGCGGAGGCGAAACAGCAGCAGGAGCAGCCGCGCCGCCGCTTCCTCCTCCTCCTCCTCCTCCTCCTTTCGTGGCGGGCTGCTTCCAAGTCTGGAAATCTGTTTTGGGAAGTGGTGGTGCAGCGGCAGTTCAGCCCTGTCGGCCGGGGAAGGAGGCGGTGGATCGGATTCTCGCGCCACACAGTCGGCTGGAAAGCTTGCTGCTTCTTCTTCTTTTGCTTCTCTCCCCCACCCTCTTTTCTGCTCTCTTGCAATGTTGCTGCAGCTCCTCGGCTCCTTTTCCGGCGCCCAGAAGGCTCGAGCCTCTGCTGCCGATTGAATACTAAAATAAAATAAAAGCGGAGAAGAACGGGCGCCATGGTGTCCGCGTCCCTGTCGCCGCCCGGCAGGACGCGTTTAAAAAAGGCGGGGAGTTGAAAAGAGGCTGCCTCTTGGGTTACCTCAACATCCATTCCAGAGCCGCTAAAAGAGCGGCTGCTTGGCCCGCCCTGGTTGGGGAACGGGCACAAAAAAAGGGTCCCTGGTGACCCAGAATTCATCCTAGCCCCATTGACTGGCCCCTTTGACTCGATAGGATTTAGCTGACGGGATTGTTAAACAGCGCTCGCACCTTTCTTCTGGGGAGAGAAGTCACTCTAATAAATATTGGGAGGTGTTTTCAAGGAAACATAGGGGTCCACCTTCTGCCCACAAGAAATGTGAAATGCCACCATTCCCAGCCTTCTGAGCACATCAGCTTATCCTGGCAGAGGATGAGGAAAGTCGCATTTCAAAGCCTTTGGAAATCACCAGCTTGGAAAAAGCTAAATTATGTAGGGCTATTCAGCTACAACTTCGTGTTTAAGTTTTGTCTTTTGAGCGAGATATTGATAGCTAGCTAGCTAGCTAATTAGATAGATAGATAGATAGATAGATAGATAGATAGATAGATAGATAGATAGATAGATAGATAGATTAGAAAGAAAACAGAACAAAAAAACAGAATAATAGAGTTGGAAGGGACCTTGGAGGTCTTCTAGTCTAACCCCTGCTTACGCAGGAAACCTTATACCACTTCAAATGCTTATCCAATATCTTCTTTAAACTTTCAGTGTTAGAGCATTCACAACTTCTGGAGGCAAGTTGTTCCACTGGTTAATTGTTCTAACTGTCAGGAAATTTCTCCTTAGTTCTAGGTTGCTTCTCTCCTTGATTAGTTTCCACCCATGCTTCTTGTCCTGCCCTCAGGTGCTTTGGAGAATAGTTTGATTCCCCTTCTTTGTGGCAGCCCTGAGATATTGGAATGTTCCTATCATGTCACCCCTAAACTAGACATACCCAGTTCACATGCCCGTGAGGCGTCTTGCTTGCATGTCACACACGCACCGCTCGCTGGGAAAAAAAAAGGATGGAAGGAAGGAAGGAAGGATGGATTGATGGATGGGCGACCGCTTTGAGCGCAACCCTTCTCCCGCAACTAAGGGGGTCAATGTTTTCCCCAATCCTAGGGTGTGGGAAACAGTCATTCTTTCTTCCCCTAGTCTCTCCCGAGATCGCACTGCAGCGCCCATCATCCCCAGCCGGCAATCTGAGCTCGTGCCATCGATGTGGTCCTTGAACTTCCCCTCCTTGTTTCTAACCCAGCCTAGGATGGCGGCGTGGAGGGTATGGTGGTGGTAAACGACCAGGAGAAAGCTTTCGCTCTTTTCGAGAGGTCCTCTTGGAAGGCTGCCTTGGAAAGGGAAAGTGGGAGGGGCAGAGATTTCTCCTCAAAGGTCCCCTTGGAAGGCTGGGTTGGAAAGGGAAAGTGGGAGGGGCAGAGATTTCTTCCTCTCGGGTCCCCTTGGAAGGCTGGGTTGGAAAGGAAAGTGGGAGGGGCAGAGATTTCTTCCTCGGGTCCTTCTAGAGTCCTTGAGAAACTGATATCATACAAGGTTAATAAATTATACTCCTCCTCCTCATTGATGAGTTTTTCATCCTGAAATTGATTGAAACATTGTACCATCATATGCTGCCATAGTATAGTGTTAACAACATCTGTAAAGATGATATATGAGCATGACACTAAGTTTTTCTATATTTCCCCCTTTATTGAAAAACTTCCATCATGCTTCTTTCTGAAAACAAAGGTCATTATAATATACCTCATTATATATTTGATTTGATGATATTTCAGTTAATAAATACCATTTAAGGTGTTAAGCTTCCTTTCTTTTTCAGCAGCAAAGTGAATTACAACTTTAAAGAACTTTATTACTTTATATTCATTTATTTTAAGTATAGATTTTAGATTTTTAAACAAATATGTTTAGAGCTTTTATATCTTTCAAGTTATTCAAATTATCCCCTCAGCAGGTATATAATGGCATCCAATTCCAATATCATGTTGGGGCTTTTGAGCAAGGGAGGAGGAACGCGAGCACCGCCTTTCGCGCTGGCATTCCGGGATTTCCCTTTGTTTAGAGCTGGGAATCCTCCTTCCCCCTTTTGCACTTTTATTGTTTTTCGTTCAAATAAATATTCATGTTATTTTACTTGGCTCTATCTTTATTTTTTACATTGACCAGTAGCTGCCTCATTTCCCACCCTCGGCTTATACTCGAGTCAATAGTTTTTCCCAGTTTTTTGTGGTAAAATTAGGTGCCTCGGCTTATATTCGGGTCGGCTTATACTCGAGTATATACGGTAATTGGATTACAAGGGAAAATTTTTACTCTATGTTTGGTTTATGTATAACAATACCTTGTGATTGATCCGGGAAGCCGGGGAGGGGGTGAAGGGAGAGGTGAAGGAGGTTTTGAGGGAGGGAGGGGGAAAAAGGGGGAAAATATTTTTGTTTGTTAAAACTTTACCCCAATCAGGTCTTTCTCCTCATCCCCGATGCCTCCCATCCACGCCCCACCAGGTGCTGGTGAGAGTGTCCTTGGTTCCCAGGAGAAAGAATGTGATTTTGCCTAGGTATCCCCCTTTGCTATCTCTACTCTCCCCTCCCTTTCCCACAGCTCCAGCGAGCCTCTCTGTGGCAACCCTGAGGACTCTTCAAAGATGGCTCCAGGGTTGACAGGCACCCTGTTTTTCTTCTTTTTCTGATTAGAGCCTTCCGCCCTCCAGATGCGTGGAAAGATGCCGTCCTGGGTTCCTTAAGGTGGTTCAGAGAGGACGGCCAATCTGCTGCTATGACTGCATTCCTTGTGCCATGGGAGCCATCTCCACTCAGGAAGGTGAGTGGCTCAGGAAGGAGAACAGGCTATTGAAAAACAGGCCAAATAGTTGACAGTTTTCTCTGGAATAAACAGCAAAAAGGTAATTAAAGTTTTGATTTTAGAAAGAAATTATACTCAGAATCCAGATTCATTTGAAGTAAGATTTTGGGATTAATTTAAGAATCCTTTCCAGGGGGGAAATCCTTGTGTTTTCAATTATTTGAAAAGAAAATAAGGACATTCTTCGGACCTTTAAACGCGAGCTCAAAACTTTCTTTTTTCATCAAGCAGGGCTGGCCTAACGATTTTATTGAGGGTTTTTTAATGGGGCTTTTAGAATTTTTAGAATTTTACATGTCTATTTTAATTTACTTAGCGTATTGAATCAGATTTTTAACTAATATTGTATTTTAACTTTCTTGGTATTTATGTTTTATTTGTGCTGTACACCACCCTGAGTCCTTGGAGAAGGGCGGTATAAAAATTTGAAAAATAAATAAATAAATAAATAAAATAATGTGATGGGACTTTGAAGGTTGGACCTTAGAGGGAACTAGAAAGAACTATAGATTATAATAAAGGACAAGAATGCTTTAATATTACAGAGTGATGGGGAATGAAGCAACATATTTTAACTTTTAACATATTATTTTTGAACCATGGACCCTGATGTTGATTTTAAGATTGTCTGTCTCTATAAATGGACTGTGTTTCAAAGATATTATGGAAGATGGACAGGTTTTACTAGAAAAGACTGAGACTGATCTGAAAATGTATTTTAAAAGGACAAGCTACAAGAAAGATACAGAACAAATTTATAATCTCCCTATATTGGATTTACAAAAGAGGCTTCTGAAACCTTTGAAGAATTTTGTGAGAAGAGACAAAGAGAAAATGAAAAGAAATCAAGTTTTAGGACATTATTTAAAGGGACTAAAGATCAAGATTATTAAAAAGGGAAACAGAAATATAATGTTGATTTATTTGAACCAGTTTAAAATAGATACGTTCTTATCTCTGGTAGCCCTTAATGGATTTTTGTTGCTCATTACTGAAATGTTAAGGTTTTAAAGGATTTTTTTTTATAAATAAGATGGGATATGGGAAGAAGACATAATTTTATTGTATTTTGAGACAAGGTGACAAGTTATTAAAATTGTTTAGACTCGTGTACCTTCTATTCTTTTGTTTTGTTTTGTTTTTGCTATTTATTAGTTTTTTATTGCTCTAATCTTAACTTTAATAAATGTGTCGCTGTATCTGTTTGTACGTACTTTCTCTGTTGATTGAGCTTTTGAAATAATCTTACTACCACTTTAGTTTATTATGCATACATTTTACAATGGAGGAACTTTTGAAAGAATATTCAGGAGTTGAAGAAAGGCTACATGAAAATTATTATACCCGTAGGTCAAAGTTCAGACTGTTAAATTCAAAAGACAATGAATTATTTTTTTGTTCAGTCAAGATCTCTTGGAGAACCCTAGTTCTACAAAGCTCCCATTGAGGAAGCCTAGAGTCCATGGACTTTTCTATCAAGACCAAAAAAGCTCATTGAATCCATTTTTGTTGCATTTTATAACAAGTTGTTCTAGTGAAGTTCTCCCATGACCACAGACCAAAAGCTTTTCTAGGATCTACACAATCAGAATCATTAAGAGATCTTGCCTGCCACCCAATGGAAGCCCTTTCTCAAATATAAGAACCAAGAAATATTGGCTTAAAGGAGGTTTATGAATAGAGACTGAAGGAACATGTGCAGCGGTGGGTTGTACTTACCTTTGCTATTGGTTCGCAATGGGAGTGCGTGTGCAATTCTGCGCATACACAGAAGCTTCTGCGCATGAGCAAATTATATTTGATGATGTCCGGGCGGATGGGTGGAGCCTCCCACTGCCGTTACTACTGGTTCACAAGAACAAGTCCAAACCAGGGGTAACGCACCACTGAACATGTGTCACAGATGGTATATCAGTGGATATTATGCCTTGGCAGAGTCTGGCATGTCCTTTCATGACCCTCACAGCTAAGTGGTTCTCATGGTTTCTGGCCAGAATTGAAGAATGGATAACTTTGAGCCAAAATGACCATTTAGTGGTGGAAAATGCTCAAGTATTTATACTGAACCTCTTCAACGAGCTTGGATATAATTCAGACGATCATACATTTTAAATGAAACCGTGTAAAAGGGTATTTTTAAACGATGGATAGCAGAGAACAGTTACCTGGGTAATTCAAATGTATATCAACACAATCTTCTCTTTTTCACTCACTAAATCATCCCCTTATCTTTTATAACACTATATACAATTTATTGTGTTCAGTGGCCTCGTTATTTCATCCAGTGCAGCCCTGTGATCAGACCAAGGCGCTCCAGGGCCCTTAACGGAAGGCCTCCGGACTTTTCCAATTGATTTCCTGTTAGTACAACTAAGAGAATGCTAGGGACGAATAAGAGAGATCTTCTCCTTCTTTGCAGATGCAGTCCATTGCACCAGATGTTTGGAAGATCAGCATCCAAATGAAAGGCAAGATCACTGTCTTCCAAAGGATATCACCTTCTTGTCATTTGAAGAATATTTGGGGATCATCCTGGCTTCCTTTGCTATATTTTTGTCGTTCATCACAGCTTTTGTGTTAGCAATTTTCATTAAATACCACAAAACTCCAATAGTCAAAGCCAACAACCGGGATCTCTCCTACATTCTACTCACATCGCTCCTCCTTTCTTTTCTCACCACCTTCCTCTTCATTGGACAACCAAGGAAAGTTACTTGCCTTGTCCGACAATCAGCCTTCATTATCGTATTCTCTGTGGCTGTTTCTTCCCTCTTAGCCAAAACCATCACAGTGGTGCTGGCCTTCTTGGCAACAAAGCCAGGAAACAGTGTGAGGAGATGGCTCGGGAAGACGTTGGGCAATGCTCTTGTTCTTGTTCCCTCTGCTGTGCAAGTTCTGATTTGCTCCATCTGGCTGGGAATCTTTACTCCCTTCCCTGACACAGACAAGCACTCACACCCTGAAGAGATTATCCTGCAATGCAATGAAGGACCTGCTGTCATGTTTTATTCTGCCCTTGGTTACATGGGTTTCCTGTCTGTTGTTTGCTTCACAGTGGCTTTCCTGGCCCGGAGGCTGCCTGGGGCCTTCAACGAAGCCAAGCTGATCACCTTCAGCATGCTGGTTTTCTGCAGCGTTTGGGTCTCCTTTGTGCCCACCTACCTGAGCACCAAGGGCAAATACATGGTGGCCGTGCAGATCTTCTCCATCTTGGCCTCCAGTGCTGGCTTGTTGGGCTGCATCTTTTTCCCCAAGAGCTATATTATTTTGCTGAGGCCTGAGCTGAATACAAAGGAGCAGCTAACCACAAAAATCAAAGTATAGCTCTCGTTCTTTTAGAACTGTCTCACCTAGCAATCATAATCTCTATTAGTCTCCGGTTAGTTCACCTTTGCGCCAGAATTTGATTTCTCCTTGTGCTATAGATTACATCCATTTATTGCAATTTACCATATATATTTTTTCCTTAAGGAATACCCACATTCTAAAAATAATTTATAGAAGGCGGGTTTTTGTGGGGAAAATCCTCACCTCAGAAGAAAACCAAAGCATTTGGAGACATAAGCAAGAATTGATTTATTATTGCAATCACTTACAGTGATCCTTGGACACTTTAGATTGTAAGAGAGATCCCTAGCAAAATAACTCTCTTGTTCCATACTTTCAGTTGATATATTTGAAACAGAAAAATAAACAATCTAATACAATTATATTGTGACCCTTCATCTGGAATGCTTGTTTATATCCCAATCTTTTGTTAAAGGTAAAGGTTGCACATATGTGCTAGTCATTCCTGATTCTAGGGGGTGGTGCTCATCTCCGTTTCAACCCCGAAGAGCCAATGCTATCCGAAGACATCTCTGTGGTCATGTGGCCGGCATGACTAAATGCCAAAGGCACGCAGAATGCTGTTACCTTCCCAACAAAGGTGGTCCCTATTTTACTACTTGTATTTTTTATTTGCTTTCGAACTGCTAGGTTGGCAGAAGCTGGGACAAGTAACGGGAGCTCAACCCATTACGCGGCACCAGGGATTTGAACTGCTGAACTGCCAACCTTTTGATCAACAAGCTCAGCGTCTTAGCCACTAAGCCACCATGTCCCTATAATCTTTTGTTACCCCATCCATTTTTCTTCCTTAGAAAGATAGCTGTCTGGTTTATGTTAACTGTCTCTGCACAAAGGTCACAGCATTAGCTTCTAGGTTAAAGAAATATACTGCAGACTCTAAGCTACCCATCACTTATACCTGTCAGTGGGCCTGACTTTTATTTTGCAGCTGCTTGCATGTCTTTCTTTTTTTAAAAAAATTATTAAGAGTGTTTACATGAATCAAAGATAAATGCAGAAATATATAAACAAAAGACAGAGAAAAATGAAAAGGAGAAAATAAAAAGTGCAGAAAACAATACGGTTAAAAGAAAGGCAGGAAAAAGAGATAAAAGGTTATGTCTGCAGTTACAAACCAAACTCATTATCGTGCCTCCCTCCTTAATATTACAACCCTTTATTCAGTCCCCTTTCAATCATCAAACCCAGTGTCAGCCTGCCCCAGATCAGTGTTTGAGAAAATAAAAACCCAACTTCATCATGTTGAAGAATTTGGTAATTTATATCATACAAGTCTGGATGCGGTGGAAGCAAAGCTGGAACTGGAAGTAAATCAAAACCCCAGAGTCATATTCTCTCCTGAGCCCTCCCCCTACTAGAGGTCATACAGTAATAGTCCAATGTCTTCTTTCTCCTCAGCCACGTGTAGTTTCACTTCCGATATTCTCCCTCTGTCAATCTTCCGAATGGAATGTGGAATCAGCAGCTGCCGTTACATTCACGCGCCAACACAATTCAAACCTCTGGTTTTGAAAATGGCATTTCCCCTCTCCCCCACATACAATGTCAGCCGACGCTGGGAACAGTGAAAACCTCCCCCACTTCTCCATAAAGCATGTAAGACAATCAGTAGAGCAAACTTTTAACAAGGTAATAAAATAGTCAGATAATCTAGTAGGAGAAATACACTAAATTAAAGCGGAGGCTGACACCCAGAAATCATTTCACTTTTTTCCATTTTCCACAAAAAGTTTCCCTTCTTCTAGTTTTCCAGAGGAATGTTGAGACTTGGCTCTGCCAGTTATCATCGGGGGTCTAAGAATATTACTCAATCCAAGAATAATTTCCAATCCATGGTGGCTGGAGGCTGCTCCCATCATCATCATCATCATCGTCATCGTCATCGTCATCATTCACACATTTTAGCTTTGTTCTTAATTCTCTTATGCTTTTAATCATGTGTTTATGTTGTTTTTATATGTTGCTGTAAACCCCCCAGAGTTACTTAGTTGAGATGGGTGGCATAGAAATTTAATTAAGAAACAAATTGTGGTTTTATTCCTGACCAACAAAGTCAGTTGTTCCAGCTCTGCTACTTCTGACATCTTTACCATTTTAGAAATTGAGGAGAAATTAATTAAGGAGAGAACCAACCTAGAAATAAGGAGAAATTTCCTGACAGTTAGAACAATGGACTGCTCCAACACTGGAGACTTTTAAGAAGAGATTGGGCAACCATTTGTCTGAAACAATATAGGGTTTCCTGCTTGAGCAGAGGGTTGGACTAGACCTCCAGTCTCTGTTATTCTATTATACAGAATACTGATCAAAGATAGTTCGAACATATACTGTGAAGATCCCCCAATGTGAAGAAGAAATTGCTTTACAGCTAATAAGGGAAGGAGATATACACATTATTCTAAATCAGCATTTCTCCACCTCAGCAATTTTAGATTTGTAAATCCACATATATTAAAATTTCTGAGGCTGAGAAACACTGCTCTAAATATAAGGGCATTACAGTAACATTCGAAATGAAGTATAGAAGCTTTGATATACAAGAGTCTGTTATTTCAACAAGCTGAGCATCTTCATCTGCAGAAGGAATAGAAGTAAGAAGGTATTCATTACACATGCCTGAATAGATTTATTCCCACTAAATGAATACATTTTATTGATATTTGGGATCATTGATACAACATTAGCAGATAGAATTATGTTATGGTAAAAAGATCGGCCTATACATTTTATAAATAAATGAAAAATAAAAATTGGCACAGCTGTAAAAAAAAAAATCTTATCATTAAATGGACAATTAAGAAGATAGAATTTAGGGTAAAGCTTTAGTGTTAAATAAAAAATATACATTGGAATTTTTTCCACCACTCATGATCAGGACAAAGCACGTTCATTCCAAATGCATCTGAAATAGATTCTAAACCTTGCTAGAAATTGTACAATAACCAGTAGAGATTTTGTCTGTGGTTCTGTTGGGAAGATTGCAGACAATTTCTGTTCTCCCTCGTATTGGGCATTCATTTATCTATTTTAAAATATTTGTCAAGAGCCGAGAAAATTAGGAAATTCAGGCAGTTCAAATGAGTATATTTACTGTAAAGTCAAGCTCTCTACAAAAATCTGGCCAACTAACGGTCAAGGGAAATTCACAGGAGTTAAGGAGAGAAAGGAATTCAAGACTGGATCTCTTGGAGGTCAACAGGAACTGGTGACTTACAATGTGTTTGACCCCTCTCGGGCTTAATGTGACTGGGTGGGCGTGGCCAATTCTTTTTTTTTTAACTTTTAAAAGCATTTTTCTACAACCTCTTTGGGCAAAGAGGGTTGTAGAAAAAATGCTTTTAAAAGGCTCCTCTAAATAAAAATAGAATAAGTTAGAATTAAAATATGTATAAATAATAGGAAAGGACTGCCTTGAATAGCTGATAAACAGTGATATGTATATAAATGTTGTATGTCTTGTCTTCTGTTTTAATGTGTATAAAATAAAAAACTTTATTAAAAAAAAAAAGGCTCCTCTGATGATCCCAGCTGAGTTGCCTGATCATCAGAGGCTTTTCTTTTCTTTTAAAGGCAAAAAAATGCTTTTAAAAGAAAAGAAAAGCCATTGACGATCAGGCAATTCAGCTGGGATCACCAGAGCCTTTTAAAAGCATTTTTACAAGCTCTTCGACCGAAGACGTTGTAGAAAAAATGCTTTTAAAAGCCTCTGATGATCCCAGCTGAGCCGCGCGATCATCAGTGGCTTTTTTTTAGTTTTAAAAGCATTTTTTCGGCCAAAGAAAAAATGCTTTTAAAAGTTAAAAAACTCTCTAAATAAAAGTAGAATAAGTTAGAATTAAAATATGTCTAAATAATAGGAAAGGACTGCCTTGAATAGCTGATAAACAGTGATATGTATATAAATGTTGTATGTCTTGTCTTTCGTTTTAATGTGTATAAAATAAAAAACTTTATTTAAAAAAAAAGGCTCCTCTGATGATCCCAGCTGAGTTGCCTGATCGTCAGAGGCTTTTCTTTTCTTTTAAAGGCAAAAAAATGCTTTTAAAAGAAAAGAAAAGCCATTGACGATCAGGCAATTCAGCTGGGATCACCAGAGCCTTTTAAAAGCATTTTTTACAAGCTCTTCGGCCGAAGAGGTTGTAGAAAAAATGCTTTTAAAAGCCTCTGATGATCCCAGCTGAGCCGCGCGATCATCAGTGGCTTTTTTTTAGTTTTAAAAGCATTTTTTTGGCCAAAGAAAAATGCTTTTAAAAAGTAAAAAAAAAACTCTGATGATTGCGCAGCTCAGCTGGGCATGGGGGGAGCAGGGATTTTTGCTACCGGTTTTCCGAATCACCTGCCTCCATCGCTACCGGATCGGATCATCCGGTCCAAACTGGGAGCATTTCACCCCTGCTTTCCCCTGTCTAGTCATGTCCAACTCTAGAAGGAGGTTCTCATTCCATTTCTTAGCTGTGGCAGCCAGCATTGTCTGAAGATACTTCCATGGTTCTGTGGCCAGCATGACTATATGCCGAGGTGCATGGAATGATGTGACCTTCCCACCAAAGTGGTACCAATTTACCTACTCACATTTGCAGTTTTTTGAACTGCTAGGTGGGCAGGAGCTGAGGTGAGGACCCACTCATGTGGTGCTTGGGTCTCAAACCCCAGCTGTCAGCTTTCCAACTGACAAGCTCAGAGTCTTGAGCCATCATGCCCTCTTACTTCTTTAAAAGTTGTTGGGCACTCTTTATTTTCACTTTGCTTCCCCTTAAAAGACATGAACATGCAGAGGATCATCCACTCACAGCCCCCATCAAGTCACCTTTCCTTGTAACACTTCCAAGGGGACCACTGTTGGCAATGATCTGTGGGAATGACCTTGGGAGACAGAGGAATAACTTGTTCTGGGCTAGCAGCTCTCATACAGGTAGTCCTCAGTCTTCAACCACAATTGAACCCAACATTTCTCTTATTAAGCAAGACAGTCCTTAAGTGTGCTTTGTCCCATTTCATCATCTTTCTTGTCACAGTTAAGTGAATAGAATAGAATAGAATTTTATTGGCCAAGTGTGATTGGACACACAAGGAATTTGTCTTGGTGCATATGCTCTCAGTGTACATAAAAGAAAAGATACGTTCATCAAGGTACAACATTTACAACACAATTGATGATCAATATAGCAATATAAATCATAAGGATTGCCAGCAACAAGTTACAGTCATACAGTCATAAGTGGAAAGAGATTGGTGATGGGAACTATGAGAAGATTAATAGTAGTGCAGATTCAGTAAATAGTCTGACAGTGTTGAGGGAATTATTTGTTTAGCAGAGTGATGGCCTTCGGGGAAAAAACTGTTCTTGTGTCTAGTTGTTCTGGTGTGCAGTGCTCTATAGCGTCGTTTTGAGGGTAGGAGTCACTGCAGTTGAGGGTAGGAATCACTGCAGTTGTTAAGCTAGCAACACTGTTGTTAAGTAAATACAGTTTCTCCATTGTCTTTGATTGTCAGAAGGTGGAGGATTGAAGGATTCCTTGCAGTTATCTGGTCATTAGCACTCTTTCTGAGAGTCACCATGCATATGGCACCACAAACTCATCAGGACAAGATTCAGCAGTCCATCTCCATTTGAAAGATAAAGGACATTCTTTTGAAGACAGCGAAGTCCACATTGTGGACAGAGAGGACTGCTGGTTTGAAAGAGGGACTTAAAGAGGTTGTCTACATTAAGACTGAACAGCCCTCTCTCAACAGAGGGTGAGGAATATGACACTACCTATCTCCTCTTTACAATACAGTCCTTTCAGCAATTCCAAACAGTTCCTGTTCCATTCCCAAAGCATCTGGCTCCACTGGGAACAGGCAGTTAAACTCTAGCAAACAGGTTTTCATACAGATCAAGTTTATTTCGGGTATCCTCAAATCATGGACATACAATCATGGTGAGTCAAGGTGAGATTCATCCTTATTTCATCTGTCCCATTTCCTAGTTAAAATGACAGTAGATCTGTCCCCCTGTTCAGAAAGCATGCTTCTCTCCTCCATGGCAAATCATAATGGCCAGGGCTTTGTTCTACATCCCAGACAGAGCGCCTCAGTGGCCAATCAGACACATAGATGTGGTCACATGCCATGGACTACATTTCCCATAATGCAATCTCTCTCTACATCTCACACAATGCAATTTCTTAAGGAGACAGCTCTTAATTCTTAAGGGAACTAATTCACTATAATTCACTATCTGAAC
This sequence comes from Ahaetulla prasina, assembly GCF_028640845.1. Taxonomy (NCBI): domain Eukaryota; kingdom Metazoa; phylum Chordata; class Lepidosauria; order Squamata; family Colubridae; genus Ahaetulla; species Ahaetulla prasina. The sequence continues at coordinate 12,931,122 of NC_080540.1, forward strand.
AGTACAGTTCCACACCCTTTTCCACTCTGATTCAGATGACCCTGAGGACACAGATAAACCTCCATGTAGCCTCAATGATTCTTAGAAAAAATACTAATGGACAGATGACTGCAAGAAATATAAGTTCTTCCATCCTCGACCATTCACTCAAAACTGAAGAAGCTTCTAGTATGAGAAGCGGAATGTCTTTGAGGAAAAATGAAGTCCAGTTGCCTCTTGAAAAAGGACCTTTGGGACAACCATAACCTGGATGTCTGAGAATCTCCATAGACAGTCAATACAGTTCTCTTTATTTATCTAAACTAAAGCATTCTTTAGTTATTGTAGATTGGTCAAGTTCAAAACAGCTCCATTGTGATAAAATTAGAATTCCAAAACGTCTCCGCTGTGCAATGGCAGCATGGTGATTGGGGGAATGCTGGGAGTTGAAGTCCCCACATCTTAGTTGCTAAGTTGCTTAGTTGCTTAGTTGCTAAGATTGAAAAAGACTGGCATATATATATATATATGTATACACACACACACACACACACACACACACACAAACACATACAAAATATGCTTCCATAGTTCCACAAATGTACCTTTATGACACAAAATCAATAGTAAGGATTCTTTATATCAGTAGATATTTTCAAAAAACATGACAGGACGGACGGACAATAGCAGCTGCGTGAAGTCCCCAAGATGTTTCTGTAATGGGAGCTTGAAAAAACCACGAGTTTTCTTGAGGTTGATAATAGGACATGGTGAAGTTACCCACAGCTGTGCTAAAATTCTGAACTGAAGGCGATGTGGAAAGGCAAGCCATGGTACATTGTTGATTTAGATGGCATGACAACCAAACAGCCCTAGTCATCTTCCTACCCAGGAAGCTGAGCAGAAGGAATTGCTTTACAAATTTATATATATAAAAAAGATCCATTCCTAACAAATTTGGCAGTTTTAAAGCTGGAAGGAAGATCAGTCAAGACAGTGTTTCCCAACCTTGGTCATTCCCAGGTGCGTGGACTTCAAATCCCAGAATTCCACAGCCACCATGGCTAGAGAATGAAAGTTCTGGGAGTTGAAGTCCACTTATCTGGAAATCGTCATGGTCTTGAGATAAAGACCCTCTCATCCTATGAGAAGCCCTGTTTCTTTGCTGAGGAGAAATGTTACTTTTGGGCCGTAATGTTATTATTTCTTTAAAGAAATAAAGATGAACTCTGCATCAGTTAGCTGCTGAAAGATAATGGAGGTTTGATAGAGCTGTCAGAATTCCTTTTCAGTTAGCATTTTCCTCGTTGAGCCTCTTCATACGTGCTGGGACTTGCACCTTCCGGAAGGTAGGATGGAAAACAATCACACTGACTTGGAAAACCTGAAAGCTGAAGCCCCACCAGACCTAGAGGGATCGAGACTAAGGTGGAAAGCCACCTTAGATCCCCATTCGTTTCTTGCTCTTCTTGATTATTGATTTTTTTCCAGACTCGACAAATACTACAACCAAGACTGAGAAGCAGACGTAACAGCCTTAATGAGCGATGGAAAGGCGAGCGTTTCCAAACACGTAAAATAAGGGAAGGATCACCTCTCCAGCGAAAGGGGGTGGAGAAAATGCAAAGAGAGGAGCTCCTGTATCGGCATCAAAAAAAGTCACCCATCCCCCTTCGTAGTTCAGAACTATTCTGATTTTCTTGGGCATCCTACGCAAAGTCAAGGGAGTATAAAAGGGAGGATTGTACGCTGTATAGTTGCCATCCCACTTCCCCACAGCCCAGAACCCTTCTTCTGGACTAAATTCAATATCTCCTTTTCTCCTGACAGACTTCTGGGCAACTCCGACACCCCAGGTGTCTTCTGTCCCCACAGCAACTTCCCAGAAATGCCTGCCGGTAGTGAATCCTGAGCAGGCCAACACAAAAGGCCATTCATCAAATCTTTCTGGGGTTTTGGGTAGAGATTGATAAAATTCGCCCATTTTCAGACTTTTACAATCGTCTGTCAAAATGAGACGAGGGTGAGCTGTGTCTGGATCCAGAAATACATGTTCTGTTGAGAGGGGAGAAAGATGGGGAAAGAAAAGATAAGCGGAGTCAGTTAAAATGGCAGTGTGATATTGAAAATATGACGGTTGTCCCGTTATAAGGCCCTACATGGCTCAAGAACGGGATACCTCTATATACAATATCTGGATATCTAGAGCTGTAGTGATGCAATGGTTAGAATGCAGCATTGCAGGCTAACTCTGCCCACTGCCAGGTGTTCGATCCTGACCGGCTCAAGGTTGACTCAGCCTTCCATCCTTCCGAGGTCAGTAAAATGAGGACCCAGATTGTTGGCAGACAATAGGCTGGCTCTGTAAACCCCTTAGAGAGGGCTGTAAAGCACTGTGAAGCAGTATATAAGTCTAAGTGCCATTGCTGTAATTCTAAAGGATCACTCATTTTAGAGCAGGAGTTCCTATTAAGAAGATTGTCCATCCATCAGAGATCATCCCTTCCTCTGATCATTGATTTCTCTATCAAACTCATCCTGACAGAAAGAGCAGATTGATAGAGGAACTGAATCAGAGGCTGCCTCCCTGTAACTTAAATCTATTATTCTGAGACCTACACAAGACTCCTAGGTGAAATCTGGTCATTTCACATATGTTGCACAAAGCTTCTATCATCCACAACCGTTCTGCCTTTTGTGTCTTTCAACCAGGGGTGAAATCCAGCAGGTTCTGACAGGTTCTGCAGAACCGGTAGTGGAAATTTTGAGTAGTTCAGAGAACCGGCAAATACCACCTCTGGCTGGTCCCAGAGTGGGGTGGGAATGGAGATTTTTCAGTCTCCTTCCCCTGCCACACCCACCAAGCCACACCCACAGAACCGGTAGTAAAAAAATTTGAATTTCACCACTGCTTTCAACTATTAATTCTAAGATGCTCCCTGGTGGTTTGGAAATGTCTAGAAACGGAACTCCAAGGAAATGTAACAAACCAACTTTCCAATAAATTGCTATTCCTTCTAAGCTCTTACGCCGTCTTCCTGACAACAGAATTTACCTTTCTGCAACTGAAGTCCAGCCATCAGAGACTCTGAGGAAAAAAAAGGAAGAGAACTTGAAGCACTAACATAAACCCAGGAAGAACAAAAGCGGTTTATACAACAACATTGCATGCTAGGGAAACATTAAATAGAAACCAACAAGAATTTGGCAGGAAGCCAATACACTTTTCTCTTTTGAATCTAGCCATTAGATTCCAATAATAGCCAATGTAAATTAATAATTTGTTTTATAGGAAGGACAGGAAAAACGTATGGATTAGAGGGGAGGGAGGAGAGGGGAGAGGAGAGGAAAAAAGGAAGAAAAAGGAAAAAGGAAAAGGGGAAGGAAAGGAAAGGAAAGGAAAGGAAAGGAAAGGAAAGGAAAGGAAAGGAAAGGAAAGTCAACATTTGTTTTGGATAAGGGCATCTGGTAGACGAGTGCCAAGATTGTATTGGTGATCATGTGAGCAAAACTATGCTCCTCTCTGGGGGGGGCCTTCCCCTGCAGACACCCTGTTTTGCACCTAAATCATGTGAAACATCAAACAGAAACATCAATTCTACATTACCATTGAATATATTTCCAGAATTTTCCAGAAAAGGATTGATATCACAGAAATCCCAGGACCTCCATTTCAGCTCCAGAGGGAAAGCAACTGGGTTTTCAAGTGCTTTGTCATACCTGGGAAACAGAAACAAAATAAAGACAAGTGGCAGCTCCAAACATACAGTGGCAATGGGAATAGTTTGGAGAACATTTGGCACAAGGAAAGGGGTGCTTAATAGTCTAGAGATATGTTATTTTGCAGAAAGCAGTGCCGTTGATATTCTAGGCAAAGGTGCTAAAGATGCTTCCCTGTTTTCCCCAAAATAAGACATCCCCTGATAATAAGCCCCATCGGGTTTTTGAGCGCATGGCAATAAGGCCAAGCGCTTATTTCAGGGTTCAGAAAAATATAAGGGTGTTATTTTCGGGGAAACATGGTAAGAAAAATGATGGTATCAACAACTTACAAGCAAATGAGTTGAAATGGCTTAGAAGATGGTTGAGTTCCTTCAGATAGGCAGCTCTGATGGTAAAAGGACTGTCATATGTCTCCCCTTACCATATTAATAACATTTATAAGATACATGGGATGGGGAGTGCAGGCACTATTTTTCAAATCAAGTTAGCTTGAATGCCTTAAAAGTTAAAGGTTCTCCCGCACATGCATGGTAGTTGTTTCCAGCTCTAGGGGCGGTGCTCATCCCCGTTTCAAAGCTGAAGAGCCAGCGCTGTCCGAAGACGTCTCCATGGTCATGTGGCCAGCATCACTCAATGCCAAAGGTGCACGGAACACTGTTACCTTCCCACCAAGATGGTCCCCATTTTTCTACTTGCATTTTTTAGGTGCTTTCGAACTGCTAGGTTGGCAGAAACTGGGACAAGTAACGGGAGCTCAACCCATTACGCGGCACTAGGGATTTGAACTGCTGAACTGCCAACCTTTTGATCAACAAGCTCAGTGTCTTAGCCACTAAGCCACCGCATCCCCTATTGAAAAGCTTAGTGTCGGTCATAATCCAAAATGTAAGCACGCCCAGATAAAAATCATGTAACATTTAACTACAATTAAGTTCTCCCCAACCTAAGGCCAGTTTGGTATAGTGGCTAAGATACCGAGTAAGAAACTGGGAGAAGGTGAGTTCTAGATCCACTTTAGGTGCAAAGGCAGCTGGGGGACCTGAGCCAGTCCCTCGCTTCCAACTCCAGAGAGAAAAAGGCAAAAGCAAACCCCTTCTAAAATCTTGCCAAAAAAATTACCTTAGCCAGGCACTTGCTGGAAGTCAAGACTCACTTGAAGGGGCTCCAAAATTAAAAATTAAAAAGAGCAGGGAGTTTAGCACTATATCACTATATAAAACTTGCTCTAATGTTTTGCTAAGGATAATCAAAGGGATCCTGATTATCAATATAGCTTTGGGCATGTGTGTTTAAGGCTATCCTAGAGCAGCGTACTAAAACCAACGTTTTCCTTCCAATATTAAATAAATAGAAGGCTGCAACCTAAGATACGGACAGGAAGAATATTTGCTTCAAAAATGTGTTTTTTAAGCTAAGAGAAAAAGAGCACTCTTATTAGGAGGAAGGTAACTAATGTAAAGGTAACGCGGTGGCTCAGTGGCTAAGATGCTGAGTTTGTCAATCAAAAGGTCGGCAATGCAGCAGTTGGAATCCCTAGTGCCGCATAACGGGGTGAGCTCCCATTACTTGTCCCAGCTTCTGCCAACCTAGCAATTCGAAAGCACGTAAAAAATGCAAGTAGAAAAATAGGGACCATCTTTGGTAGGAAGGTAACAGCGTTCTGTGCGCCTTTGGCACTTAGTCATGCAGGCCACATGACCATGGAGTCGTCTTCAGACAGCGCTGGCTCTTCAGCTTTGAAACAGAGATGAGCACCGCCCCCTAGAGTCGGGAACAACTGGCAGATATGTGTGAGGGGAACCTTTATTTTTACCTAACTAGTCAGCTTGAGCAGAGCTGTTATTTCAGTTTATCGTTCTGTCCTTTTAGTTATCTTTTTCACAAACACATGCACCTGTACATTTTTAAAAATCGCTCTTAGTTTCATTGAAAAATAAAGGGAAAGAAAGAGTGGAATTCTACACTTCCCAAACAAAGAGAGTCTGGAAAGCCATGTTCTCCACGTGCTTCAACTCCCACTGTTTCCTATCATTGACCATGCCTCCTTTCGGTTGACCGGATCTGAAGTCCAGAACGGTGGCCTAGTTTCTGCTACATGGTCTTAGAAAGGATGGGAGGAAATGAGCAGGATCTACTTACCTTTGCATGTTGGCTTTAAAATCCTACAAAGAAAAGAAAAAGAGATCTAACTCTTTGTAATAGAGTAAAGTAAGAAGGTTGCTTAAGCCTTCAGAGGTTTCTAAACTTGGTCACTTTAAAACTTGTGGACTTCAACTCCCAGAATAACTCACCCAGCCATGCTGGCTAGTGAATTCTGGGAGTCGAAGTCCCCAAGTCTTAAAGTGGCCATGTTTGGAGACCTCTCTCTAAGCTATGATGTTCTCTGGATTTTTGAAGAAGCTATAGCCTCACTGGGAGACTAACAGAGCAGATGAAGCTCCCTACTAAATGCTCTTGACCATGTACTTGATAAGATGCTCTTATTCACAACTCCTTCACTTTAATTGAATTTATTGATTCTCCAGTCATAATTAAACCAGTGTTCCTTAACTTTAACAACTTTAAGATGTGTGGACTTAAAAAAAATTCCCAGAATTTGTTAGTCAGATATGCTGGCTGGAAAATGATGGGAGTTAAAGTCCTAACATTTTAAGGTTGCCAAGGTTGAAAAATGCTAAATTAGACATTGCAAGGTATCGGTTCAAAGCTGCTCACATGAATTGAGGTCTTGTTCAATTGACATCAACACGGGGTACCTAACATTGCTTCTCAAGGAAATTATATTTATTTATTTATTTATTTATTTATTTCGATTTTTATACCGCCCTTCTCCCGAAGGACTCAGGGCGGTGTACAGCCAAGTAAAAATACAGTATATACAGATTAAAAGAAATAAAAAAAAACATATTATATTGTGGCCGAAAATTTAAAAATTTAAAATATTAACTGAATAGCTATGAGGTTCAATTTACTTTGGAGGAGATCTGAATTCCCATTAGCACAGGGATCTCCAACCTTGGTCCCTTTAAGACTTGTGGACTTCAACTCCCAGAGTCCCTCAGCCAGCAAAGCTGGCTGAGGAACTCTGGGAGTTGAAGTCCACAAGTCTTAAAGGGACCAAGGTTGGAGACCCCTGCATTAGCGCATGCCCATGGAGTTTTTTAAGGGGGAAAAAAATCCTAGAAATTTTGTATATTTAAATAGCATGAGTGGAAAGACAGTTAGGAAGTTGGGAAAAGAGAAAGATAAATAGAGGAAAAATGGGTCCTGGGCATTGAAAGTATCAAATATGAATGAGTTTTAGGATATATTCTAAATAACAGAGAACTATGGTTCCTAGCATGGGAGTCGTGTTTACACCACAGCTTTTTATTCAGCTTTGGAAGGAAAGCTACTAATCTCTTTGTTGTGAAATTGTTTCAAAAGATTGTCTAAGACCCACAAACCACAATTTTGCCATTAGTTTGCAGAGTTAACTTCTTTTTTAGACACAGACATTTGCATTTTTGCGACATGGATTACTATAGCAGCAGTAAGTTCAAAGGAACCATTTATATTCTGGGGGGAAATCCAGTCTCTGCTTTGCACCCAGGTTAGTTGCATTACAGTTATTTATCTTTCCACCTCTTTCATTTCCTATAAACAGATATTTTTTTTCATATCAAACGATCTAAGTGCCAAAGCCCACTGCAACTACATCGCAAAAAAGGCTTTAAGAGTTGTAAACTTAATCTTGTGTAGCTTCTTCTCCAGAAACACTACACTACTAACCAGAGAATATAAAACATTTGCTAGACCAATTCTTGAATACAGCTCGCCTGTCTGGAACCCATACCTCATTTCGGACATTAATACAATTGAGCGTGTCCAGAAATATTTTACAAGAAGAGTTCTCCATTCCTCTGTTTACAACAAAATACCTTATGCCACCAGATTTGAAATCCTGGATTTAGAAAATTTAGAACTCTGCCGCCTTCGACATGACCTGAGTTTAACTCATAGAATCATCTATTACAACGTCCTTCCTGTCGAAGACTACTTCAGCTTCAATTGCATCAATACACAAGCACATTATAGATTTAAGCTTAATGTTAACCGCTCCAATCTTGATTGCAGAAAATATGACTTCAATAACAGAGTTGTTAATGCCTGGAATGCACTACCAGACTCTGTGGTCTCTTCCCAAAATCCCCAAAGCTTTAACCAAAGACTATCTACTATTGACCTCACCCCATTCCTAAGAGGTCTGTAAGGGGCGTGCATAAGAATACCAACATGCCTACCGTTCCTGTCCTAATGTTCCATTTGATTGTATACAATTTCATATAGTTATTACATACTTATGGTTATATATATACTTATATATATGAGCTAGATTTTAAATTATTGGTTTTAAATTGGGTTTTATTTGATATTTTAATTCTAAATTTACGGGCTTTTTAGAATCAGTTTTTTAATTGTTTTATATTGTATTTATATGTCTTTTAAATGCCTGTACACCGCCCTGAGTCCTTCGGGAGATAGGGCGGTATATAAATTTGAATAAATAAATAAAATAAAAAAATATATACCATATAGTTATTTCATGCTTATGCTTATATATAATGTTGTGACAAATAAAAAATAAATAAAAAATATTTTGTGATTGTCCATCTTTCAAAATGTCAGAAGTTTAGTGTTAGTTTACTTTATTGTCTTTGCACATGGTACAGCAAAATTAAATGCTGTCTTCAGTGTACGTTATAACTATAAAAATAAATACACAAATATACATCCTTTACATTTTATATAACTGAAATTGAAATCCTGATATTGCACTATACCGTAGAATTCAATATGGTTATTGCCCTGAGATAGAAGCTGTTTTTCAGCCTATTTGTCCTTGTTTTTATTATCCTGTACCGTCTGCCAGATGGTAATAGTTCAAAAAAAGGGTGCCCAGGATGAGATAGATCTTTAAGAATGTTTTGAACTTTCTTAAGGCAGCGGGAGCTATAAAGCTCTTCCAAAGAGGGAAAAGGGCAACCAATGATCCTCTGGGCAATGATGTTGACCCTCTGGAGAGCTGTCCTATCTGCCACAGTGCAATTGGCAAACCATACACAGGTGCAGTAAGTTCAAATACTCTCTATGGGGCAGTGGTAGAAAGCCACCAGCAGTTTTTCATTACTCAACACCAGAAGTGTTCATTACTCCAAAAACATGAAAGAAACTTAAGCTAGATCTGGTTATTAGCAACAGGAAAATGAAGAAAATAATATAATAGAGTAGAGTAGAATAGAGTAGAGTAGAGTAGAGTAGAGTAAAATAGAGTAGAGTAGAGTAGAGTAGAGTTGGTTAGGGTAGGGTAGGGTAGGGTAGGGTAGGGTAGGGTAGGGTGGAATAGGAGTAGGAGTAGGAGTAGGAGTAGGAGTAGGAGAGAATAGAATAGAATAGAATAGAATAGAATAGAATAGAATAGAATAGAATAGAATAGAATAGGGTAGGGTAGGGTAGGGTAGGGTGGAATAGGAGTAGGAGTAGAAATAGAATAGAATAGAATAGAATAGAATAGAATAGGGTAGGGTAAAGTAGGGTAGGGTAGGGTAGGGTAGGGTAGGGTGGAATAGGAGTAGGAGTAGAAATAGGAGAGAATAGAATAGAATAGAATAGAATAGAATAGAATAGAATAGAATAGAACAGAGTAGGGTAGGGTAGGGTAGGTTAGAGTAGGGTAGGGTAGGGTAGGGTAGGGTAGGGTACGGTAGGGTGGAATAGGAGTAGGAGTAGAAGTAGGAGAGAATAGAATAGAACAGAACAGAACAGAACAGAACAGAACAGAACAGGCTTTATTTGGCCAAGTGTGATTAGACACAGAAGGAATTTGTCTCTGGTCCATAAGCTCTCTGTGTACATGCAAAACAACAGTGTATTAATAATCGTAATGTTACCAATAAGAGAAGGCAATAAAAAAGATGAGAAGGATAATAGCAATGCAGCCATGCTACACGGGTAAATATCCTTAGGACTACTGTGGGAATTAGGTGTTTAGCAAAGTGATGGCGCAAGGGAAAAAACTGTCTCTGCGTCTGATTGTTTTGGCCTGCAATGTCCTATTGTGGCATCCTGAGGGGAGGAAGTTGAGACAGTTTATGTCCAGGATGTGCGGGGTCTGTAGATATTTTCTCTCCTTCTGATGCATGCACTATACAGGTCCTCCATGGAAAGCAGGCTGGTTGCAATTGTTTTTTTCTGCTGTCCTAACCAACTGTTGAAGTGTTTATCTGTCCTGTTTGGTTGCTGTACCAATCCAGACAGTCATAGAAGTGCAAATGATTTCATCTTTCCACATCCTAGGGAAGTGAAGGTGCCCTATTAAAATTTTGAGCTGGCTCTCCTCTGGTGAGGAGCCCAGGCTAATGTTAAAACCATCTTCTTTTAAAACCAACTTACCATTAAGAACTCCACCGCTGGCTGCTCACACGCCTCCTGTATCTCCCGGATGATACTTTTAAGCACGGTGCGTTCCTTTGAAAGCCCTTCCAGATATTCCGCCTTAGTTTTTTGAATATCCTTCTCCACCGTTTTCATTCGGTTGTGTAGTTGTTTTTCCTGTTTATGCAGAAAATCGTGTAGTTGTTTGAACACGTTGTCTAACTTCTCCTTCTCTTCTTCCATTTGTCCCTTTAATGAAGAGGAGGGAGGGAAGGAGAGAGAGAGGCGGTCAAGGTCAATTTCACCACCTTTTGGGATAAGTTGATAATTAGCCGGTTTGTCAAAATTCAGAATGAACAAGACTTACAAGCAGCTCGGCTATTTCCTTTTCTGCATCTGAAGGATGACTCTCCATTATATCTTTCTTTTCCTCCAGTAGTATAATGCGGCTCCGTAACTGGTCCTGAAAGAGATAAATTGAGCCATGTTTCAAACACGATCCTCAATTTTACAAGTTTATTTGCATCAGAATAAGGATCTTTCTTTCTTCTGCGCATGCACAGATCATATTTGATGATGTCTGGGTGGGTGGGTGGAGCCTCCCACTACCACTACTACCAGTTCGCCCGAACCGGGGTGAACCAGTAGCAACCCACCACTGCTACCGTCCCTGTCTTACTGTCCCCATTTATCTGTACTTACTTCCTTTGTTTATGTTTATACCAATACCTGCTATCTTTTACATGTTCGACAAACGAACAAACAAACAAATAAATAAAAAGCAAATCTCTGGAATGAGAATCCAAACAAGATTTTCACCAACTCCAGAGGAAAAGATGGCGGCATGTAAAACACATGTTAGAAGCAATAGGCAGCTGCCACTGAAAATCCAAAGGTCCCTAAATAGGAATTCCCTACCTTTAATGGTTGGGCAGCTTGTTTGGGAGAAATCACAGTGTGAGTTTTATGTTCCAATGACTTCTTACAAACAGCACATATCAGCTTCTCGTCCTCTTGACAAAACAGATCTAGTATCACTTTGTGTTTCGGGCAGACAAATGACTTTTCTGGAAGTAATCTGAGTTTTTCCTCCACTCTGGGCTGCTGCAGGATTCGGCGGAGTCTTCCTTCGGGGATCGGCTCTTCGCAAACAGGACAGAAAAAAAGCCCTTCTTTTTTCCGTTCCCGATAATGATCGGTGATGCAAGGCCGACAGAAGTTGTGTCCGCATTCTATGGATATTGGATCCGTCAGATATTTAGTACACAGGTCACAAAATTCATCATTTCTCTCAGGTGCTGCCAGTGAGGTTGAAGCCATGACAGACGGAGAATTCCCTCCCTGAATAGCAACAACGAGGTGCAAAAGGGAGCAACAAACATTCAGTACTTATTTTTAAAACTGTTTTAGAGCAGGGTCTCCAACCTTGGTCCCTTTAAGACTTGTGGACTTCAACTCCAGAGTCCCTCAGCCAGCAAAGCTGGCTGAGGAACTCTAGGAGTTGAAGTCCAAAAGTCTTAAAGGGACCAAGATTGGAGACCCCTGTTTTAGAGTAACTTTTACTTCCATAATTAAAGAGATGGTCTTTTCTACAAATGGTGAGCCATTCCGGCGTGGAAGGTAAATTTCTCCCTTTTTTAAATAGGATTTCAATAAATGAAAGGATATTTTTCTTCATATTTGCTCAAAAGAAAAAAAACACATGCTATTGAATTTATGGGCATCTTTAATCGCTTGTTTAAATAAACATGGAAGTGCTGGAGCCCTCTAGTCAATATATTTACTAGGTAGAATACAGAGGTGGGTTTCAGCAGGTTCTGACCAGTTCTGGAGAATCGGTAGCGGAAATTTTGAGTAGTTCGGAGAACTGGTAGTAAAAATTCTGACTGGCCCCGCCCCCATCTATTCTCTGCCTCTCAAGTCCCAGCAGATTGGGAAGAAATGGGGATTTTGCAGTATTCTTCCCCTGGATTGGAGAGGGAATGGAGATTTTGCAGTATCCTTCCTCTGGAGTGGGGTGGGAATGGAGATTTTACAATATCCTTCCCCTGCCACGCCCACCAAGCCACACCCACAGAACCCGTAGTAAAAAATTGAAACCCACCACTGGTAGAATAGAATAGAAAGCAGAGTTGGAAGAGATCTTTGAGGTCTTCTAGTCCAACCCTCTGCTCAGGCAGGAAACCCTACACCATTTCAGACAAATGGTTGTCAAATCTCTTCTTAAAAACTTCCAGTGTTGGAGCATTCACAACTTCTAGAGGCAAGCTGTTCCACTGATTAATTGTGCACTAGCTAGTCACTTATTTTTTAATTGTAGGAATCCCAGAGTTGTTGGGAATTGGGATGCTTATACATTGAATGTATGCACGTATAAATAAATAAATGTTATGGGCTTCAGGAGAAAAGACTGAAGATAAAATATCTTTCTACAGTACTCCTTTTATTCATTGTCATGCAATGGATCCAAAATAAGAAGCCAATTGCTTAGAAACAAACAAAAAACCTACATCCTTACCTATTACCTTGATTTATAATATCATTACAGATCATCAATCTTGGTGTTTAGAACAGTGTTTCTCAACCTTGGCAACTTTCAGATGTGTGGACTTCAACCCCCAGAATTCTATATTCCGAATTCTGAATTCTAAATTCTGAATGCTGGCTGGGGAATTCTGAGAGTTGAACTCCGCACATTTGAAAGTTGCCAAGGTTAAGAAACACTTGTTTAGCAGCTCCTTATTTGCTAATGATATAAATGACCTTTTTATCGCATCAATTGCCTTTTATTTTAATATCTGTAAATAACAGGAAGGGAGGGAGAAGGAGGGATGGAGGCAGGAAAGCACAACTAATATGAGTATATTTTAAGTGTATTTTAATTGTATTTTAAGGGGTTTTAAGTCGGTCTTAGACCGTTTTAGTTGATGGCCTTGTTAAATATTTGTTTTTAAATTTTTAAATTTGCTATTTATTCATTGTATTTTAAGATGGCTGTACACTGCCCTGAGTCCTTTGGGAGAAGGGCGGTATAAAAAATTTAATTATAAATAAATAAAATAAAAAATAAAATAAATGACCATGCACCGCTAATTTGACTGTGACTACTGTTCTACTACTGTACCTGTGTTTCCCCGAAAATAAGACCCGGTCTTATTTGCTTTTGGGCCCTCAAATAAGCACTAGGGGTTATTTTCGAAAGGGGGTGTCTTATTTTTTCCCACACAGGCAGCTGCGCAGTGTGTCCAGCAGGCTGGTGCTGTCACCATGAGCCAAGGCAGGGGGTGAGGCGGGGGGGGGGGTTAGGCAGGGCGGGGCTGGCCACCTTCTGTGTGAAAAAGTAAGACAAAGTGAAAGAGAAAGTGGGAGGGGTGTGGGAAAAGGTCCATCCAGGGAAAACAAAACCCTGACAAGTCAGAAAGAGCCAGGCAAAAAGTCAAATCCTTCCGATCGTTGGGTTGCTTCACCCTTCTGAAGAGAAACCAATGTTTCGATCCCACTTCTGGGTTGGAGCTCAAAGTGAAGCCTACAGGCAGCCTGCCCTCCAGAGCACCAGCCAGCCTTGCCCAGCCTTTCCCACTAGGAAGGAGGCCGCTGCCTCCTGCATGGTCCTTTCTATCCTTCCTGCAGCTGCATCCCCCTTCGGACCCCGCAATGCCGCCCATCACCATGCAGGCCCTGTCCAGATGGGTGGCAAAGGATTTTGTTGAGGTGGCAGAGTCTGCAGAGCCCTGATGATGATGGGGTGAGGTGGTGGCAGCAGAAGACCCGGCCACTGGAGTGGTGGAACAGGAGTGGCAGCAGGAGGCACCCCGCTGGCTGCTGTTGTGACCCAGGCCCAAGTAGGTAGTAGGAAACTCAGTCCGTGAAAAAACAAACAAACTTTATTCGAATAGCTGAGAATTACTTCATTCCCAGCTTTGTTCAACTCAAATTAAAACAAATGCCTCCCAACACAAATTTCTCAGTCCTATTGCAAACCTTGGTCCAATTAGGCAAACTGCCAAAGGCCTTTCTTGGCAAACGTTCAGAAGTCACAAAAATAAAGGCAAGACTAGACGAAGCAGAAGATGAAGCAGAAGACGCAGCTACCAACGTCGTTTTCTAGCAAAGCTCAAATGCCAGTGCTGGTCTGTTTTAAGCCTTATGGGAGGAGCCAATGATCTCTTGGCCCTACTCCCGAGTTGTCCTCTTTGCTTGAGCTGCTCTTGCCTTCTGGCAGCTCTTCTCATGCATGCATTAGGAACAGGCTCCTCCTGTTCCTCTGCCTTACTACTATCAGTCTCTGGAGGCTCTGGAGTCCGCACCTCACTCCCAGATGGCCTCCGACCCAGAGCCCTCATCCGGGCCTTCCCCAGCCTCCAGGACTGGCCCATGCTCTCCCTCAGCCTCATCGCTGTCTGACTCCATTGCCAGCTCCGCAGGCTGCTGGTGGACCACAACAGATGCTCAGCATCTCATTCATACACTCATTCATACACTCTGCTTGCACCCTAATGGCAACACATTCATGCAAACCAAACTGGATCTCAGTGTATTGCTATTAGTATTTGCTGCCGATCTAAGGGCAGGTACTGCACATGGGGTTTCCATGCTTCTTCTTCTTCTTTTTTCCATCTCTGTTTCTTTTCCTCCACTAAGACAGCCCACGGAACCAGCCGTCTCAGGGAAACAGAAGGGAATTAAACCCTGCCAATACAGGAGTCCTTATTTATGGGAAAGATCCATTCCTTCCCAAAGAAAAATTAAGGAGAAAGACGGGCCACTTCAGCAAGACAGCTGACCCTTATCTACGGGAAAGGTAACAGGCACAGGAAGTAAAATAATGCAGCCTTCCAGCAAACAAGCTGACCCTTATCTAGAGGAAAAAGGGGTGACATGGCAGGATGTAATTAAATTGGGATATAGACACTTATAACAGCAAGCTAAGGTAAAGGTAAGGGTTCCCCTCGTACATACGTGCTAGTCGTTCCTGACTCTAGGGGGCGGAGCTCATCTCCGTTTCAAAGCCGAAGAGCCAGCGCTGTCCGAAGACATCTCCGTGGTCATGTGGCCGGCATGACTCAACGCCAAAGGTGCACGGAACGCTGTTACTTTCCCACCAAAGTGGTCCCTATTTTTCTACTTGCATTTTTTACGTGCTTTCGAACTGCTAGGTTGGCAGAAGCTGGGACAAGCTTCACAGGAACTCACCCAGTTAGGCGGCACTAGGGATTCGAACCGCTGAACTGCCGACTTTTCGATCGACAAGCTCAGCGTTTTAGCCACCGGGCCACTGCGTCCCTCAATAGCAAGCTAAAAGACACTAATAATGATTTGCGAGCAAGTAAAGACAGAAAGGAAAAAACGGGGCCAGGTAAAGAAAACTCATAGTGCCGAAGGAAAAAGAACCCAGGATGAAAAATAGCAATTCAGGCAAAAGAAGGAATGGAAAACTCAATCCTAGCAGCAAGGTTAAGCTTCCTCCAATTAAGTTAGGCAGCATCATAAAGAATAGTAAACAACAATAAGGAAGAGAAAAATAAACCAGTATAAGAAATTGAGCATAGTGTAAAGAAGTAAAACAATTTGAAATGAAGGAGTCAATAGACAGACGATAGATAATGAGCAGAAGGTTAAAAAGGACTCTGACAAAGGCATGCTCCAGTTACATTGAGGCCTAACCTTCTTCAGGAGAAAAGTTGAAGCAGTAGCAAAATAATCAAGAGGCGTATGTTCATAAATCCCATCATAGGAGCCATTAAAAGAAACACACTCAGCAGGATCAACGTGACAATCACAAAACCTACACATGACCACCAAGGAAAATAACAACGCCCCCCCTCTCCCAGCTCATACAATAAGGATCCTTGAGTGGCTCAGACTGCTAAGACAGTCTGTTATTAACAGCAGCTGCTTGCAATTACTGCAGGTTCAAGTCCCACCAGGCCCAAGGTTGACTCAGCCTTCCATCCTTTATAAGGTAGGTAAAATGAGGACCCAGATTGTTGGGGGCAATAAGTTGACTTTGTATATAATATACAAATGGATGAAGATTATCGCTTGACATAGTGTAAGCCACCCTGAGTGTTCGGAGAAGGGCGGGATATAAATTCAATTTTAAAAAAAAAAGACTGTGGGAAAGATCCGGTCAAAAGGGATTCAAGAAACACTGCACAATATCAATGCAGACACATACATACAGTGTCTATTTAAAAAAAAACCAACAAAGAGGTAGTGATAGTAGCAACATCAGGAGGGAAAAAATGCGATCACAGAAAATACACATATCAATTAAATGCATCAACAACAGTAATCAATAATACTACTGTAATCACACACAAAAAAAACCAGCACATCCAAACTGATCAAAAATAACTGCATAATAACAACATCCTTTAAATAAATCGGTGAGATACTTACAACTTTTCCTCAAGAATCCGCAGACCCTCAGGCGCTACCTGGAATAAGGGCGCTACCGTCCCCCAATACAAGAGAGTGATCAGTTCTCAGGGGAGACTATATGCCACAGGACACCCCTGGACTGTTTTGCCAGTGACATATGTCCGGGAAGATACTGGCCTGTCCACCAAGCAAGTCTCTTTTGTGACTCTTTTCTGGTGTGAGGGGGCTTAAAGCAGGGGTGAAATGCTACCGGTTCGCTCATGTTCAGGCGAACCGGTAGTAATAAAAGCTACCAGTTTGGTTGAACCGGTAGTAAAAAAAATGCTACCGGTTCGTATTTCCAATGTGCCGCGCGATTTATATTCGCTAGAAAGCAGGAAATCCAAGCAATTGCAATGTTGACAAAATTGCATCATTTCAGAGGCATCGCTTAGAGCATTGCTTAAATGAGGGCCTCTGGTGGCTCAGACTGCTAAGACAGTCTGTTATTAACACAGCTGCTTGCAATTACTGCAGGTTCAAGTCCCACCAGGCCCAAGGTTGACTCAGCCTTCCATCCTTTATAAGGTAGGTAAAATGAGGACCCAGATTGTTGGGGGCAATAAAAAGTTGACTTTGTATATAATATACAAATGGATGAAGACTATTGCTTAACATAGTGTAAGTCACCCTGAGTCTTCGGAGAAGGGCGGGATATAAATGCAAATTAAAAAAAATCTATTTGGAGCAACGGTGGAGCAATGAAGGTTGTTTTCATGAGTACCGACAACAGGGTGGTGTTTGGTACCCATTTTCCCCAAAATATAGCCGTTCCCAAAGCAGCTAGTCCATATGGAGGCAAAGGAGCTTCCACTTCAACTTAGATGGAAGTTTGCAAAAGGAAGGCGAGTGAATGAAACCATACTAGGCTTTAGGGTTCCAGACGCTGCCACATTTTTCCCCTGAGGGGAAGAAGGGGGGTTGAGGGGTGTGGGAACATTCTTCAAGCGGTCAAGGTCGGATGGTGTTCACATCTGCAGGAGGAGTGGCGAGAAGATATTCGAATGAACTGGGAGAACGTGGGACCATGTGACCAGCAAAGGGGTTAGGGGGGTGGGACTCTTGGGGTTTGTATAACTGGGAAAAGAATCAGGAAGTTTCAGTTTTGGAATTTCACTCATCGTGTGCCAGTTTCCTCATGCTAGTAAAGAACTCTGAAAGACAATGGCTTCTGAGGTTTTTTTATGCAGAAGAGGTTTTTCTGGAACCTTGACAACTGTGACTTTTAAAGCTATTTCCCCACCTCAAATATTAATCTAAGGTGTAAAAATCCTGATTTGACTTTTCAGCCTGTCTGGCTTCTACTTTTATTCCTTTGGTTTAATTTGCAAAGAGTGGAAAGTTTGCACTAACACGTACAATTATGTCACATGATATGCAGCATAAATATATTAGATTTATATTGAAAGAAATAGTTCCAAATCTGCTTTTTCCCCCTTCCCAAAACTATTTTATCTTGTCCTGTTTTCTACCAATCATTAGCAAAACCGTGTCTATTAAAAATATGTAGACTCTTGGCCAGGAGAACTCAGCTTGAACGAACAAACCAATTGCAATTACAAACACAGTGGATACACCAACACACTCATCCTTCCTGCTGCTGGATATTGAAAGCTATTGAAACACACCTGGATAAAGGACACAACAAGTGGAACTTTCTTTGGAAATTTAGTGACGATGCACCACAACTCACCATACCAGAAGGTTCATCACAAACCAGAGGAAATCCGTATTGTGTGCAGTTTTTAATCTTCGAAGTCAGGGGTCTCCAGACATGGTTACTTTAATTCTGGTGGATTTTTAACTCCCAGAATTCCTTGGCTGGCTGAGGAATTCAAGGAGTTGAAGTCCACCTGTCTTAAAGTGGCCACGTTTGGAGTTGGCTGAGGAATTCTGGGAGCTGAAGTCCACCCGTCTTAAAGTGGCCACGTTTTGAGATCCATGTCCTGAGCCATCCATGGATGCTCTTAAGGTCCCATCTGGAAGTTGAGAAGTTTGAGCCCCATAGATACTGGTTAAGTGAGTTTTGCCCCATTTCTCAACCTTCCCTGCCACCGTTGTTAAGTGAAACCCTTCAGTTGTTAAATGAGGAACACGGTGGTTAAGGAAACCTCGCTTCCCCATTGACTTGCCTGGTCAAGTCAAAAGGTTGCAAAAGAGGATCACATGACAGTCATCAATATGTACCAATTGCCAAGCACCTGAATTTTGATCATGTGATCGTAGGAATGGTGCAACAGTCATAAGTGTGAGAAATGGTCATAATTGCCATTGTAAGTCGACCTGTGTTTTGTAATCAAGCCTGACCCAATCTCTAGTGACCTTGAGAAAGTCTTGGTGAAACTTGGTTGGATGTTGCTGCCTCAAATCTGGCCAGTATTCTACTCTGCAGGACCATTGTGGTGGAATAGAATAGAATAGAATAGAATGGGACCTCGGAGGTCTTCTAGTCTAGCCCCCTGCTCAGATAGGAGACCATATCCCATTACAGACAAATGGTTTTCCAATCTCTTCTTGAAACTTCCAGTGATGGAGAAGGAAGGAAGGAAAGGAAAGGAAAGGAAAGGAAAGGGAAGGGAAGGGAAGGGAGGGAGGGAGGGAGGGAGGGAAAAAGAGTAGAATAGACTTGAAAGGGACCTTGGAGGTCTTCTAGTCCAGCTTCCTGCTCAAGCAGGAGAACCTATCCCATTTTAGATAAGTGACTGTCTAGTCTCTTAAAAATCTCCAGTGATAGAGTACCCACAACTTTGAGTGGCAAGCTGTTCCACTGGTTCATTGTCCCCACTGTTAGGGAGTTTCTCCTTCATTCCAATTTGCTTCTCTCCTTGATTCATTTCCAACCATGGCTTCTTGTCCTGCCCTCTTGTGTTCCCCTCCACACCCACACCCAGAGGCCCCAATAGAAATTCAACTTTCCAATGTCAGCTAATGCATGCATTTTAATAAGATTTTGCCAGGGGACAAGCAGAGCGCAGGGCAAGGCACCAGAAGGGGGAAAGATAGGAGAAGGCGATGACATGTTTAAGGATCAAGAGACCAGGTTTTCTTGGAAGTTCTCATGATGGTTTTGGCTGCTGAGTTGTCCAGCCGAGCGGTCCTTCGGTGGTTGGGTTGGCCTCTGAGAAGCCAAGGAAATTAGCCACCCCAGAGTTCTGTGGACGGTGTCTTGAAGTGTCAATTCCCAAGGCTCTTGTTTTGTTGGTGGGCTTCCATGTTGGTTGGTCCTTCTCGTTCTCCATTCCCCTTCCAGAGGTTGCCTTCCACAGCTTCTTAACGGCATTTTGGATTTTGATCCTGCTACTTGGGGTCGTATTTCAAGGGAGGGGGGCGGAATGGCTGATATGAGAAATAGGACGGCTGACATGGGGGGTAGGACAGCTGACATGGGGGGTAGGATGGCTGACATTGGGGGTAGGACAGCTGACATGGGGGGTAGGATGGCTGACATGGGGGGCAGGGCATCTGACATTGTGAGTAGGACAGCTGAGGTAGGCTCCCCACTGCTGAGTTGCTGCCCACCATTGATGAGCTGTTGCCCCCCATTGCTGAGGTGTTGCCCCCCACTGCTGAGGTGAGGTAGTCTTGATCGCACTGCTGACTCCTGGTGGACTTCAAGGAACCTGGGAAAGAGATGAAAAGAAGAATCGTCTGGTTGTTTCAATCCTCAGAAAACTTATTTAGTAATTTGCTCCCTTCCGGCCTGCCTTCCTGCTTCCCTTGGTGGTAGACTGCTCCTGAATCTGGAGGATCCGCTCCACCTCCCTCACCGGTGGAGATGATAGTTATCAAAATTGGACAAGAGAGCCTGCTTTGCCCCCCAAAACCAAGTTTTCATCCTTTTAAAAATTAGTAATTACATAAATTTAAGGAGAAGAAACATGGCCACCTTCTGGTGGCAGGAGGGAATTCTGGGAATCAAAGTCCATGCATCTTAAATCGACTTACTCGAATGCCTGGCTGGAAAGAATGGCAGGCCAGCGGGCATTGCAAATATTAAAATTTGTTCCGATCAGTATCATTTCATCAGAGACCTTTTAATTTCAATCCCTGGATTGGTCAGTCCGCCACTGGAATTCAACTGTTGTACAGCCGGAATTGCAAACTTCCGGAATGGCAAGCAGCTAAACTGGATTTGAAACGATCTCAGCCAGGAAGCTAAAGTGGATTTATTTAGTTTTCGTTGGTTTTTCGGCAAATCAATGGGGCTCAATCAATCCAAGGCAAAATATAACATGCCAGTGCGTTCCTTAACCAAATTAAGCCAAGTTATTTATTCCTATTACTATAATTTAGATGAGGCCAATCACCAGCTCCTAAATTCATAAACTTGAATTAACAATCTATTTCCAAGCAGGATGATTTTCGCCAATTCTTTGTAGTTTCTCCCAATGTGTAAATCTAGAAATAATCACCAGAGATTATTGTTCTGGAAACAATGGGAAAACACCCATTCAATTCAAGCACCTGCCAATAACCCAATTCTTTTTAAAACCGAGTTTTCTCCTTTGAAGATTGCAACCTTCATTTGGGCTCGAAATAAACCAGAATTTAAGCTTACGCTTAAGTTAAAATCTTCAATTTTTAAGGTGCATGGAAGCACCTGCTAAAAATTAAAATAGCGGCATTAAATTCAAGCACCCTTCAATAACTCAGTTTGTTCTTTAAAAGTTCTTCCATGATTGCAACTTTCATCCGAATTCAAACTGAAATAAATCTGAATTTAAATTTAGGCATCAAGTTAAAAACTCCAGTTTTTAACTTGCACTGAAACAGCCACTAATGATTAAAACAGCTGCATTCCATTCAAGCACCCTTCGATAACTAGGGTTTTTTTACCCCTTTCTTCCACCAAGATTGCAAACTTCATCTGAATTCAAGCCAAAGTAAATCTGAATTTCAGCATGCCAGCCTTTCAATGCTCAGTCAGTCTGGCAGAAGCAACCCAAACTTACTCACCTGCTCGGAGATATGATCTGAGTCTTCAGTAGCTGGAAGAGCGAAGTGAATTAAGGAAGCAGAAGTCTGGGAGAATTTATAAAGCAGCTGCTGAATATTCCGTTGGCATCGAGTTCCTCCTTATTCGATGCTAATAAGGCCATTTGTGGCATTACTCAGAGCCAGCTGATTGTACTATCATTGGGTTAATTATTTGCTATTCATCCAGGGATAAAGGTCGTGTTTCCTTATCAGATCTGGGGTTTTTTATTTTCTTTTAAAACAAACATTCCATCATTCATTAAACAGTGTGTCATCTCCCGAAGGCCATCACTCTGCTAAACAAATAATTCCATCAACACTGTCAAACTATTTACTAAATCTGCACTACTATTAATCTCATAGTTCCCATCACCAATCTCTCTCCATTTATGACTATATGACTATAACTTGTTGCTGGCAATCCTTATGATTTATATTGACATATTGACCATCAATTGTGTTGTAAATGTTGTACCTTGATGAACGTATCTTTTCTTTTATGTACACTGAGAGCATATGCACCAAGACAAATTCCTTGTGTGTCCAATCACACTTGGCCAATAAAAATTCTATTCTATTCTATTCTATTCTATTCTATCTGGGTACATTTTTTGTGTGTCTTTATAGTTAAAGCTTATCACCATCTTCCTTATTTATATCTATTCTTGTTTTAATATTAATACTTAATATTAAGTATTAAAAGGGCCTCTGTGGCTCAGATTGGTAAAACAGTCCGTTATTAACAGCAGCTGCTTGCAATTAATGCAGGTTCAAGCCCCACCAGGCCCAAGGTTGACTCAGCCTTCCATCCTTTATAAGGTAGGTAAAATGAGGACCCAGATTGTTGGGGGCAATAAGTTGACTTTGTATATAATATACAAATGGATGAAGACTATTGCTTGACATAGTGTAAGCTGCCCTGAGTCTTCGAAGAAGGGCGGGATATAAATGCAAATAATAATAATAAAAAAGTAACATATCTATTGTTATAACATTTCTCTTCTTAACTTATTTGACTTTATTATACATTACTTTCATATTTATTCTCTAACCATTGATAAAATAAATCCTATATATTATATTATATCAGATTCTTCCTTTCCTTTAATTGCAAGTGTTAATCTATTCATTTCTGCACATTCCAATATTTTCTTAATCACATTTTCATCTGCAGGAATCTTTTCACCTTTCCAGTTCTGTGCAAATCCATTCTAACCACAATTATTACATGAATAATCAAATATATATTTTCTTTACTATAATTTCCTAGTAAAATCCCCAACAGAAATATCTCAGGTTTCAAATCAATAGGCTGCTGTGTCATCTTCTCCAACCACATACAAAGTATTTTTTTGCTTCTACATCCATCCATCACATATGGTAATACAATCCCAGTGTCTGATGGCATTTCCAACATACAGTTGATTTATTTTTAAACATTTTTGCCATTCTTTCAGGTGCCAGGTGCCAGGTGCCATCTATAAAACCTCTTATACAGATTCTCCTTGTATGCAGTTGACATTGTCCATTTATAATTATCCAGGGGTGAAATGCTCCCGGACAGGACCGGATCGCGCGATCCGGTAGTGATGGTGGCGGGTGGTAGTGATGGTGGCAGGTGGCTCGGAGAACCAGTAGCAATAATCCCTGCCCCCACACCCGCCCATGCCCAGCTCAGCCGCACGATCATCAGAGGTGTTTTTTTTTTAAAAGCATTTTTTTGGCTGAAGAAAAAATGCTTTAAAAGTAAAAAAAAAAAGCCTTTGATGATCGGGCAGCTCAGCTGTGTGCTAGCCAAAAAACAGGGGGGGTCTGTTTTTCCTCCCAGCAGGCTTCTGGGGAGGAAAAACGGACTCTCCCCCACCCCGTTTCTTGGCTTGCCTAGCAAGCCTGCTGGAAGAGGAAACGGACTTCCCAACCCCCCACCCAATTTTTTGGCTTGCCTAGCAAGCCTCCTGGAAGAGGAAACGGACTTCCCACCCCACCCCGTTTTTTGGCTTGCCTAGCAAGCCTCCTGGAAGAAGAAGCGGACTTCCCACCCACCCCACCCCATTTTTTGGCTTGTCCAGCAAGCCTCCTGGATGAAGAAACGGACTTCCCACCCACCCCACCCCATTTTTTGGCTTGCCTAGCAAGCCTGCTGGAAGAGGAAACGGACTTCCCACCCCCACCCCCGACCCCGTTTTTTGCCTTGTCCAGCAAGGCTGCTGGAAGAGGAAACGGACTTCCCACCCCACCACCCCATTTTTTTGCCTTGTCCAGCAAGCCTGTTGGAAGAGGAAACGGACTTCCACCCCCACCCCGTTTTTGGCTTGTCCAGCAAGCCTCCTGGAAGAGGAACGGACTTCCCACCCACCCCCACCCCGTTTTTTGGCTTGTCCAGCAAACCTGCTGGAAGAGGAAACGGACTTCCCACCCCACCCCGTTTTTGGCTTGTCCAGCAAGCCTCCTGGAAGAGGAACGGACTTCCACCCCCACCCCATTTTTTGGCTTGTCCAGCAAGCCTGCTGGAAGAGGAAACGGACTTCCCACTGTAGGAATTTAGCACCCACCCCCCTCCTAGAAGAATGAAATATTCTAGGAAATATTTTAAAAAGCAGAATATTATACCTTCCTGGATGAGAAATGGAGAAACATATTTTAAAGACAAAGGAGCTCCTGCAACTTCCTGACTCCCCCACCTTTGTCAATGGGCCATTAAAAGCCTCAGCTAAGCTCACTCATTCTCCCCACCTTTCTCAATGGGCAATTAAGCCTTCAACCAAGCTCACTCAATCCCCCCATGATTTGCAACACAATACAACTGAAACTCACCACATGGCAAGGCTCAAGCAAGCTTGAGAGACAGCCAGCAAGGCTAGCTAAGACCCCACCCCTGGGAGTCTGACAACCAATCAGGATACTCTTCCTGTGCCCCAGAAAGGTCAAAGCTCAGAAAAGCATAAAACCAGGAGCACACAGGATCTCAGCCCTTTTTGTGTTCAGGAACTCAAGCCATGTGACCCTGACCACCATTAAACCATCCTTCCAAGCAGCCTCCATGAATCCAATGTCTTTTTCCCCACTTGGAACTGAACCAAGAGGGATATTTCTTCCAACAATTTGGCACCCAAAGATGGGGACTCCAAGCTAACCTAACCAATGGACCGGGCCCAGATAAGCTTCCCTTGCCGGCACAGACCCCGTCTGTGGGTGGGTTTTTCCTGGACCTTGGCGATTTGGAACTAGGTTTTAAAGGGGTTTTGAGTTTTGAGCTCAAAGGACGCTTGGAAAGAAGGTAAGTACCTCTAAAATTTAATTTTAAAGCATGGAAAAGCGTGGGAAATGTGTGTATGCCTGGGTGTGTGTGAATGAGAGAGCCCTTCTCCCAATCACAGCTGGATCTTGCATCCTCTGTGCATTTCCTAACCGCAGAAAGACCAAAAGTCTGAGAGCATGGGGTTTTGCCAGAGCACAGGACCTTCTGTTAGGGAAGGAAGAAGTGTGTGTGGGATTCCACCTAAGGAAACAGTCTGATTCCACCTCTTTGAGCAACCTCTAGCCGCACCTCTGCCTACTGCTAGCTCCACCGAGCCGTGACCGGTAGGATAGAGAAAGCAAGGGGGGGAAGCCAAACGTGGAACTTTGTGTTTATTGGGAACGGAAGCCAAGCGAGAGGAAAGTAAGTGTGAATGAAGCAATTAAGAGAGTAAAAAAAGAGAAAAAGGAGAAAAAAAAGGAAGCAGGAAACCTGCTTGGGGCCCTGGATGCCCGGAGGCTGCCAGCTTTGCCTGGTATGCTAAAAAGGAAGCAGGAAGCAGTGTTGAAGAGGTGCTCGTACCTACTGGCAGGGCAGTAGGTCCTCTGGGATCACCTTTTGATCCAAACTGAAGCTCCCTTAACAGGAAGGTGCCCATACTTGACAGAAGGGAGTCAAGTCCTTCCCAGAACTTTTTTCTGAAAATTGTAGGAGGATCCACCTGGCTAAGCCAAAGTGAAAATAAAACCTCACATCGGAGAGGGAAACATGGGAAGCAGTAGCTCGAGGGTGGAGGAAATCCCTGGAAAACCTGCTGGGGCCTGGAGTGCCCGGAGGCTGCCAGTTTTACCTGGTATGCGGAAAAGAAATTGAGGAAATTGTGTAATAAAGATGAGAATAGGAAACAAATTTGGCTAAATAAAGGTACTTAAAAGAAAAGGAAATATATAAATAGGAATGTTTGGGTTTTTGTTTGTTTTGTTTGTTTGTCTCTTTCTCTGTCTTCTATGGAACCACGTGGTCTGTCTGTTAAGATTTGTGCCTTCCCTAATTTAACTGAGATTTATGGTGGGAATGATCAGTGTGTGTGTAAATCTCAGAGTTTTGTTTTCCTCTCTGTCCTCCTTGTTTTTATGTGTGTATGTCTGTCTTTGTGGGCCCTTGAAGTAATTGTAACTGTAAAATGTATCTGATCTCTAGAGACAAGAATTTTAAATTGTTAGGAAAACAAAACAAAAGGTTGAAGCAATAAAATAGGGAAAAGAGAGAGAGAGAAAAGAAAGAGCCTTTGCCCTATTTTCGTGTGGCCACCGGAATAGGGTACAGAACTTTTCATTTCTGCTTTTTCTCCTCCTCTTTATCTTAAAGTAACAACTCAAGTTTATAAGGAAACATTTTAAGTTCACTTACAAGAGAAAAAATTCAGTCTTGCATTTACTGTGTGTTTAAATGATTTTACCTGTTCCTGAAGCATGTGAATCCAGTTTTTTCTTTCTCATCAGTTGTTGAAACTGCATTTTGTTGAAACTGCATTATCTTTTTTAGTAACTGCAATATTGATGTGTTGTTTCTTTTCAAACTCTGCCTGCAAGATATCTACCCACCCCCCTTTAATCCTGTTACAATGCCTTTCCTGAGAAGATTACCCACAAAAGTGGGGAGGAGATTCTGTTCTAATGTCTTTCAGCCCTGAAAAGATGACTCTGCAACTGTGGAAGCAGAGCACATGGTTCCAGATGCTGCCCCCAGAGGAGACCTTCTATTTGTTGGAGCCAGGAATTGAGTTTGAATCCAGCCCCCACTGAAAGTCATCACAGCAACCAGATTGGAGCAGACCTTTCCAAACCTGACTGACCACCAAGCATGCCACCCAAAAGACATGAAAGAAAGGACCCTGAGATGTACAAGTAAAGACTAAAAGACTCTTTTCAATTCCCAGAAGACAACTGGAAAGACTATGGGGGAGGTGGAAAATTCATTGTAAGGTTTTCTTTCTTGTCTCATTTACATTGTAATCAGTCTAAAGTACCCATGTAAGGATTGTATTTGAGTGGCTGCCACAGTTAGTTCTCAACACCTGAGATTTCTGTCTAATGGTAGGGAAATTTGTCCAGCATGTTTGTATTGCCTGTATTGTAAAAGTAGCTGCATACACAGGCACACACAGAGAGACACACCATTGAGAATTAGACTGAAACTATTCCCTTCACTTACCTCCACACAAGACTCCTAGGTTGATTTTGCTCTGTGGCACTAAAAGCCCAAGGAGTCAGATCTCCCTGCTAATTCCATGGGGGAGGGGCATCCCCCTCAGGCAATTCCTCTCTTGAAGAGATAGCAGAAAAAGTGATATCCAAAACCCAAACCCTGAATGACTCACAAATGATGCTGCCCAGTTGCCCAGTAAAGCAAGGTATGTTGCACTGGTGGTCTCATGAGTAGAAGTCCCAGGGCTCATTGTGTGTAATTTTGGAAAAAAAAAAAGAAAGAAAGGAAAAAGCCTGGATTGCACACTGATTAACCTCAATTTGGACTGGAAAAAAAAAAATCTTGGATAGACTTAAGTAAGAGCTAGGGCAGGTTCAGTAACCAACCCTTGGAAATGGACAGCCTGTAATTTAAAGGAAAGCCATGGCTGTGAAAATTTTGGGATGTGCGCTTGCTTGACCTGACTGGAAGCTCTCAGAAAGTGATATCTAACAGCTGAAATTAATTGGCATAGAAAATTGGATACTGTAAAATTCTTACCAGAACTTTTCCCCTGGCTGCTAGACCTTCATGGTTGAAAGCTTTTGGGAGCCACTGAAGGAATCTTTTTTTTCTGTTGTCTCTATCAATGGCTTCCTTTGCATCAGGAAAATTAAAAGCACCCACTGATTTGATCAATTTTAATTTTTGCCAAGAGCATGTTTCAAAACTCACATGTTTTGAAAAAAAAAAAAAGTAGGGATTGTAGGAATTTAGCACCCACCCCTCCTAGAAGAATGAAATATTCTAGGAAATATTTTAAAAGCAGAATATTATACCTTCCTGGATGAGAAATGGAGAAACATATTTTAAAGACAAAGGAGCTCCTGCAACTTCCTGACTCCCCCACCTTTGTCAATGGGCCATTAAAAGCCTCAGCTAAGCTCACTCATTCTCCCACCTTTGTCAATGGGCAATTAAGGCTTCAACCAAGCTCACTCAATCCCCCATGATTTGCAACACAATACAACTGAAACTCACCACATGGCAAGGCTCAAGCAAGCTTGAGAGACAGCCAGCAAGGCTAGCTAAGACCCCACCCCTGGGAGTCTGACAACCAATCAGGATACTCTTCCTGTGCCCCAGAAAGGTCAAAGCTCAGAAAAATCATAAAACCAGGGAGCACACAGGATCTCAGGCCCTTTTCTGTTCAGGAACTCAAGCCATGTGATCCTGACCACCATTAAACCATCTTTCCAAGCAGCCTCCATGTTTCCAGTGTCTTTGTCCCCACTTGGAACTGAACCCAGATGGATATTTCTTCCAACACCACCCCCCCACCCCGTTTTTTGGCTTGTCCAGCAAGCCTCCTGGAAGAGGAAACGGACTTCCACCCCACCCCCACCCGTTTTTGCCTTGTCCAGCAAGGCTGCTGGAAGAGGAAACGGACTTCCCACCCCACCACCCCATTTTTTTGCCTTGTCCAGCAAGCCTGCTGGAAGAGGAAACGGACTTCCCACCCACCCCACCCCGTTTTTTGGCTTGTCCAGCAAGCCTCCTGGAAGGGAAAACGTAATGATTCTAAACTGATAACCTGCTTAACTCTGCCCGCATCCAGCTCTGCCTGCATTTACCACATCATAACTTGGAACAGCCACTAAATAAGGAATTGTTCAGCAAAGTCCATCTATACATATATATAACAATAACAACAATAACAAAAACCGAGTTGGATGGGACCTTGGAGGCCTTCTAGTCTAACCCCTTGCCCAGGCAGGAAACCCTACACCATCTCAGACAGATCCAAAAGGTTGGGGACCCCTGCTTTGGAGAACATCCAAGACAACTTCTAGATGTCTTCTAGGAAATTTGACTCACCTTGGATCATTTGCAAATCCTTTTGTGTTTTTAAGAGTTAACTCGTTGATCAAGGTCAACAGCATATTAAGAGGTTGTATAATGTATTAGTAGAAATAGACTCAGAGACTGAATTGGTTAAGGATTGTATGATTAAGTGGGCACAAAATTTTCAGCAACCAATAATGTTGGAAACTTGGGAAAGAATTTGGGTGAGGAATGTTAAATTTACACAAGCATAAAATATGAGAGAAAATTTTTATAAGATGTTTTATAGATGGCATTTAGACCCCAAAAAGTTGTCATGTATGTATCCTAATACACAGGCTAAATGTTGGAGATGTGACTGTGAAGATGCCACTTATTACCATATATCGTGGACTTGTAAAAAGGTTAAAGCATTTTGGATTAAAGTATGGTGGATCATGCAGAACATTCTGAAAAAGAAGATTAAGTTTACTCCACAGTTCTTTCTACTAGGAATAATTATGGATTGTACAGCTATAGTGACTAAATTGATTTTGAACTTAATAACAACCGCAAGACTTTTGATTGCTCAATATTGGAAGAAAGAAGAATTACCTACAATTGAAGAATGGATACTCAAAGTATCAAATCTGGCAGAAATGGCAAAAATTTCTGCTTATTTGAAAGACTATACACAAGAAAAATATATTTTAGAATGGAAAATGTGGATTGATTATATTCAAAATAAGTATCAGATAAAAAAATATCGAATAGCATATGAGTAAATTTAGGAAATATTTTGTATTAGATATATTTTTGAAGGAGAGGGGAATTGAGAGTGTGATTATGTGTGGAGTGACTAGAGATTATAATTTAAGATTTATTTTGGATTATGATTGTTAGTTTTGATACCCTGCATTTTGTTCTGGGAAGTTGGGGGTGGGGTGGGGGGTTTGAGGGTAGAGGATGGAGTGATGGTTAATATACAGGGATTATTGAAGATGTATAAATATAATTAATGTAGGGTCCGGTCTGCCCAGCTACCATTTTAGAATGGTGAGGAGGGAGAAAAGAGGAGAGAGTAGGAGGTAGGAAAGAGGAGAAGAGGGGTAGAAGAGGGAGAAGAGGAAGGAAGAGGGGTAGAAGAGGGAGAAGGAAGGTTTAGGATGAAGGGAGGAGAAGATGTAGATAAGAGAAGGGGAGGAAGGTCTGGAAAGTAGAAGAAGGTAGAAGAGGGAAAAGAGTTAAAAGGAGGCAGTGGTGACTGGGCAAGCCCGACTAATTGTATATGACTGTACATTGGATGAGTTGTTGGATATGAATGTAAAAATAAAACTTTTTTATAAAAAAAAAGAGTTTACTCGTTAATTTATGTAAAGAGAGTTTACACCCTCGGATTATTCTATCTTTCAACCATAGTAAGGGAGAATAAAAAGAGACACCTTGGCCTCCATCCCATAAGGTTTCCTGCTTGGTGGTCTAGAGAAGAACCTCCATTTCCCCAAACAGTCTACCTCAGATGAGCAAGTGATGGAGAGAAATTACATATGGAGTCTCAAACTTTCCGAAGGTCCATTGAGAATCAGAAAGAATTGGGGGGGGGGGGAAACAATCTCTTAGAAGGCCTCCAAGGTCCCTTCCAACTCTTTTGTTATATTGTTATACCTCCAAGGTCCCTTCCAACTCTGTTATTCTATTCTATTCTAACCCTGAATAATTGCAATAATTGCTGTAGCATCCTTTTTTACACTAATGGACACTCTGAGCTCGTAATTCTGAGTGTTCAGGCTAGGTTGAAAATAGGGATATTTTTCATTAGCAGATCAAATCTACATAAAAGGAATTAAATTCTGTTATGTTGTGAAGACAGGATGAAATTGATTGCAGACCCTGAAAATGGCTGAGCTTGTACCTCCCATTCAGGACAATGGGTCTTTTCCTCCCTTGCAACCATGCTTACAAGCCCAGGTAACCTTACCTGGGCAAAGCAAATTAGGCTTATTTAGAGCTGCTATGAGTTGGGAAAGGCTGGGTATCAAGTCCTTCAACTTTGCAGGCCTAATGTTCCAAGACAAACCTGCTGGTGAGCTACCTGCAAAATTCACTTTTGCCCTTGATGGGCTGTCTGCTAAAATAAAGCCAGGTCATGGCACACTCTTGAAAGTCAATCAGGAAGCCTGTAATTGTGGAGTCTGTCTGGCAAGAACAAAGACTGCTTATCCACAGGAAATATGCATGTGTAAAGCTTGTAACAATTCTGGGTAGTTAGAAAGCTGATAAAAGTAACAAAGAGTTAAGCAACTTGCAGACCTCAGCTAAAAGTTAGGAATAGAGATGGCCTGCAGCAAATAAAAGGAGTATTAGATAACTCCTAGAGCAGTCATTAACCAAGGTTTAGGAATAAGGATAGCTAGAGAGTCCAACAGAACGAATTGTAGAATTATTACTAAAATGTTTATTAGATGATATTTCTTATTATCCTGCCTTGTCCCGCCTTCTCCTTTAGTGAAAATGTATAAAGCTTTCTTAATCCTTTGTTCTTGGCTCTCTTGGCATTTTGGCCAGGAGCCCTTTTCCTTGGGGTACCCCAATAAAAAGCAATCAAAACCTGCACTTCGTGTCTGGCGTCCTTCATTGGCTTCGACACCAGGCTCAGACCTGAATTGGGGACAACAGCCTCTCCTTTCCCATGGCTCCACCCACATTTTAATATTTCTAGTTTTTAATGTAAACAGACATTAAAAAGTGTCTTGTGGCAGATTTTCACACAACCATTGCAGCATCCTCATGATTACTCGATTAAAATTCAGTCGCTTGGCAGTTGGATGCTTTGAAAAGAGGGCAAGGGGAACCTGGACCACGGTGACCTTTTTGGGGATAGCACTACATGACGATCTTCCTTGTCACATTTGTTAAGTGAATCACTGCAGTTGTTAAGTTAGTCACACGGTTGCTAAGTGAATTTGACCTCCCCATTGATTTTGCTTGTCAGGAGATCACAAAGGGTGATCATATGACTTTGGGAAAATTCAACCATCATAAATGTGAAGCAGCTGCCAAGCGAAAATGGGCTCCCAGCTCCGTTTTCAGCTGCAACGGCTCCTTGCAACCTTCTGCCAGCAAAAACAGAGCTCCGAGCTCCATTTTCACTGGCAGAGGCACTGCAGGCTGGTCCTTCACTGTTTCCATAGCAGCCTCACAGGCGAGATCTAAGCACCCTGCAGGCCGGATCCAGCCCCCAGGCCTTCATTTTGACACCCCTCTTCTAGGGAGTTGCTGTTACCAATCAGTCACGATATCAGATTTAAATTTTGGTTTATTTATTTATTGAGGGAGGGAAGGAGTGTATCTTGAGTGGTGCAGTGGCCTAGAGGTGGAGCTCTTGCCTCACAATCAGGAGGCTGTGAGTTCGATCCTAGGCAGAGACAGATATTTGGCCGCAATGAGAATTAATTTCCTGTAA
The DNA here is from genome assembly GCF_028640845.1 of Ahaetulla prasina. Classification (NCBI taxonomy): domain Eukaryota; kingdom Metazoa; phylum Chordata; class Lepidosauria; order Squamata; family Colubridae; genus Ahaetulla; species Ahaetulla prasina. The sequence goes on from NC_080540.1 coordinate 12,963,350, forward strand.
AATCTCCGCATTGGTGACAGGAAGGGCATCCAGCCAGTAAACATTCAGCTCCATTTAGTTGCCCCAATTCCATCCCACACAGGATTACAGGCAGGGGTGAAATGTAAAATTTGTTACTACCGGTTCTGTGGGTGTGGCTTGGGGGAGTAATGTGACTGGGTGGGCGTGGCCAAATTTTTTTTTATTTGAATTTATATCCCGCCCTTCTCCGAAGACTCAGGGTGGCTTACATTGTGTTAAGCAATAGTCTCATCCATTTGTATATTATATACAAAGTCAACTTTTATTGCCCCCAACAATCTGGGTCCTCATTTTACCTACCTTATAAAGGATGGAAGGCTGAGTCAACCTTGGGCCTGGTGGGACTTGAACTTGCAGTAATTGCAAGCAGCTGTTAATAACAGACTGCTTTAGTCTGTTGAGCCACCAGAGGCACCTTTTACTTTTAAAAGCATTTTTTCTACAACCTCTTCGGCTGAAGAGGTTATTAAAAATGCTTTAAAAGGTTCTGGTGATCAGGCAACTCAGCTGGGATCGCCAGAGGAGCCTTTTAAAAGCTTTTTTTTTTTTACAACCTCTTCAGCCGAAGAAAAAAATGTAGAAAAAATGCTTTTAAAGGGTTCTGACGATTGGCCAAAGAAAAAATGCTTTTAACAGAAAAAAAAGCCTCTGATGATCATGCAGCTTAGCTGGGCATGTGGGGGGCAGGGATTTTTGCTACCGGTTCTCCAAACCACCCACCGCCATCGCTACCAGATTGGGTGATCCAGTCTGAACTGGGAGCATTTCACCCCTGATTACAGGGTCATTAAAAGAAAAAATATATATTACGTGTATCTTGTCTTTATTATTTTTACAAATAACTCAAGGTGGCAAACATATCCAACACATATCCAATTTTCCCCACAACTCTTGTGAGATGGTTTGGACTGAGAAAGAATGACTGGCTCAAAGTCACCCAGCTGGCTTTCATAGCTAAGGCAGAACTTGAACTCACAGTCTTCCTACCTTGGCGCCTTAACCACTTAATTGGATCAGACTCCCATCTCAATATCGAAGTCACTTTTGGGTGCCTTAGATTGTTGAACCCTGATGACTGCTTGGACGAATCTCCCGGCACTTTTCTTGGCAAGGTTTCAGGAGTGGCTTGCCATTGCCTGCTTCCTAGGGCTGAGCGAAAGTGACTGGTCCAAGGTCACCCAAGCTGGCTTTGTGCCTAAGGCAGGATTGGAACTCATGGTTTCTAGCTTAATTTCTTAACCACCACACTAGATTGGTGTCAGGGTTCCAAGGAACACCCCCAACGAAATAAAGCTCTGAGGCTTGAGATTCTTCAAAGTTCCAATTAATTAGAGATGTTATGTTGGCACAGCTTCCAGGTTTTCCACACCCAGTTGACAGTTCACAGCCCTGCCCCACACCCACAAGTTCATCACATTGTCCAATCAACTCTTCACACTCAATTGGATACAATCTTCAGGCAGTCTACGTCAGAGGCAGGCAAAAGTCCTTGAATACAGAATGTTATGACTAACTTTCTTATCGCGAAACAACCCCCTCCCAACTTCCTCAGCTAAAATATGTGGCAGTTAAGAAGCAAAAAGAAAATTGTCTTCCAAAACTGACAATTGGGTTTTTCTTTTACAGTTACTCAATAAAAGGCAGAATGGTTCAAAGCAAGAGGGAAAAAGAAGTGCTATTGTCAAATAATGTATTTATTTAATAATGTATTTTATTTTTACAATTCTATTCACAATTCAATTTGAATTTTGGCTTGAGCCAGGTGACACATTTAATCCTCATTGCGCTCATATCTCCTAACTTTATAACAGATGGTATGTTTTGTTTTTGTCTACTGTCTTCTGTGCATCTAGTTTCTGGGTTTTAGATTGAATAATCAATTATTGTTTTATTGTCACTCTAAAATAGAAATAACATATCATTGCCAGAATACAACAAAGTAAAAATAAATTTATTGACATAAAATTGCAAAGGAAGAAATTACAATCCATAGGGAACATATACAATTAGAATCAGTGTTACAATCAATAATTTGAATGTTGTAGATAACTGAGTTAAGTATAAAAAGACATAAACAGTACTAGAATTTGAAAGAAAAAAAAACTATGAGCCTGTAAAGCTTATATGGAGTCTAATATTTCCTGAAGCCCTGCTAGGGTTTGTTCGAATTGTGACAAATGTGTATATTTCAAAGGAAATATAAAAAAGTGGAGGAAAGAAAGAAAGAAAAAGCATGGAAAGATTACAGAATGTATTGAATTATGGGGAGCTAAGCTATCATTAAAGGGACACGGTGGCTCAGACGCTGAGTTTGTTGATTGAAAGGTCGGCAGTTCAGTGGTTCGAATCCCCAGTGCCGCGTAATGGGGTGAGCTCCCGCTACTTGTCCCAGCTTCTGCCAACCTAGCAGTTCAAAAGCACATAAAAATGCAAGTAGAAAAATAGGGACCACCTTTGGTGGGAAGGTAACAGCGTTCCATGTGGCGTTTGGCCATGCCTGCCATATGACCATGGAGACGTCTTCAGACATTTTCTTTGAAATTTCTTTGAAATGGAGATGAGCACCACCTCCTAGCGGCAGGAACGACTAGCCCATATGTGCCAGGAGAACCTTTACCTTTACCTTTAAGCTACCATTGTGCCAGTGTTCCAAGTTATGTACCCATTGAAAGCAGAACTCCGAAGCAGGTAGATTCCTCAAAGAACAGTTTTATTGGATACCTCATATTGGCAAAATGAAAACTGTCATTGAAAGTTCCCATGGCTTTCACCTAATTAAAAAAGTGAAAGTTCCCCCTTTCCCCAAGTCATCAGCCACATTGTCCAATCGAGAGGCTGGCCGGTTGCTTAGTTACTGCTCTTCTCCTCTCTCTCAGGCACCTGTTGGAATGACCTTGGTTTCCACAGAAAAACTGTTTGTTTTGGCTGCCAACCCCCCTTATCTATTTCCCCACTACTCCCTGTCCCCTCTTCTGCTTTGTGGCAACCCTGAGGTTCGCAGGGTTGACACATCGATTGCAACTAAACAAGCATGATATCTAAATGGAAAGGAGAGCTGTGACGGACATCATGATTTATGGGTTTAGCTGTAAGGTAAGGTATCTTTAATATTGATTCCCCTGAACACATGATGCTAAAGCCTATAAAGCTGCTACAGGACACCTCTTTTTTATTATTATTATTAATTTTATTATTATTCAGATAATTATTCAGATAATAATTCAGACTGATTGGTTGATTGAGCAATTCCTTCAATTTATAAGGCCACCTAACCACAAGCAACTCAATGTGGCATTCTACATTAAGGAAAGTATAGCACCAAAAAAGCTAAGGAACCTCTGCTTTGAAGCTTTCAGAGATCCCTGCTTGCCAAATAGGGATTTTTCCAAAGTTTTGCCTATGGAAATCCCCTCTTTTAAGGGAGTGTCAGGCAGGCACCATCATCCAAGTAGAAACAGGGCAGAAGGGTCTCTCCAACCAAGGAAGCATCTGAGAACATATGGAGCAGAACTGCGGTTCTGGCATCAAAAAAGCTCACTCGTCTCCCTTCACAGTTGACAGAGATGCGGATCCTCGTGGGCTCCTCAGTCAGGACCAGTTCAGAGCGTGTTGATGGAGAGAAGATCGTGTATTTCCCGCTCCATTTCCTAATCTGCCAGTGCCTGGTCTGCCCATCAACGTTTATTACGTTCGCTGGCTTTTTGGCAACCCCTACACCCCATCCTGCTGTATCTCCCACCATAACTTCCCAGAAATGTCTCCCTGTTGAGAACTTCTGACAGCCAAGGACATAAGGATTACATACAAATCTCATGGGGTCTGGGACAAGATATATTGGTTTAACTGGCTTATGTCCTTTGACGCTTTTTCGATCTTCGGAGATGTCAAGGCGGTCAGGGTGGGCTGTGTCTGGATCCAGAATTACATTCTCTGTAAGGGAGAAGGGAAGGGAAGGAAAACAAGAGCTTCAGCTGCAGGCTTGGTTTAACCGCCCTGAGTCCCCTGGGAGATAGAGCGGTATAAAAATGCGATTAAATAAATAAATCAATCAATCGAGACCAAGATATCAATCCTACAGCCTTCTCTGTGAGTTCGGTTTCTAATCACTCCCTCCAGGAATGGAAGATTCACTGCTTATTTAAACAGCACCTAAGCATTGCCTAGTTTTTTCAACCCCTTTATAGTGCTTCACCCCACTTCTAGCATCCCTGCACAATTCTCCTTACCTTCCATCTTGCAGGTGAGAAAAATTGGGTTGGGAGTGAAGCAGTGGGTGGGTTGCTTCCGGTTCGGTCCGGTTCTTGCGAACCAGTAGTAACGGCCGCGGGAGGCTCCGTCCACCCGCCCAGACATCATCACGGACGATCTGTGCATGCGCAGAAGCGTGCGCGCGCAAACAAAGCAAGCACATGCACTCCCGTTGCGAACAGGTAGCAAAGGTAAGTGGGACCCACCCCTGGAGTGAAACGTGGTTGGCTTTGCCTTCAGTGAGTTCCTGGGAAGACCAAAATAGGAACAGAAACTGGAGCTTTAATCCAGAGACCAGGCAGACAAGAGGCTGCCAAGTTTCAATTCTGAACCGGCAGAGTCACAGGGATCGCGCCCAGAGGTAACTTGGGGCACATGACAGAATGTGAGGAAGTTCTGCTCTTTTCCCTACGACAGGCCTGTCAAAGTGGCGGCCCGTGAGCCGGATGCATCATGTGCAGGCCACACCCACACCAGCTCCGCAAAGGCAAAAAACGTCACGTGACACGATTGAGTTTGAAAACCATGCTCTACAAGCATCAGGATACGACAAGCATGAACAAAAGGAGGGGGGATCTTGCATAGGAAACCTCTGCTTTCATCAGCTTGATGGCCCTCAAGATGGAGACAACCCTAGTGCTCCACCTTTGCTATTTGCTTTGATGCCAGGATCTAATTTCACTGCTCCCAAAGACTTGGTCTCTCGCCAATTTATAGTAGGCAGTAAAATCAAAAGGATTCTACATTCTTTTCAATTTTTGTTGTTGTTAGTTGCGAAGTCGTGTCCGACCCATCACGACCTCATGGACAACATTCCTCCAGGCCTTCCTGTCCTCTACCATCCTCTGGAGTCCATTTAAGCTCATGCCTATTGCTTCAGTGACTCCATCCAGCCACCTCGTTCTCTGCCGTCTCCTCCTTCTTTTGCCCTCAATCTTTCCCAGCGTTAGGCTCTTCTCCAGTGAGTCCTTCCTTCTCATTAGATGGCCAAAGTATTTCAGTTTCATCTTCAGGATCTGGCCTCCTAAAGAACAATCAAGGTTGATCTCCTCTAGGACTGACCGGTTTGATCGCCTTGCAGTCCAAGGGACTCTCAGGAGTCTTCTCCTGCACCATAGTTCAAAGCACTATATTCTTTTCAATACCAGCCCATATTTTCCCATTTGTCCAGATATTTCATTCTACACCAAGACTGACTTCAGTTATCTAGGTTATGTTTACTGGATTTTTGTAGTCTTTAAGGTATCATCTTATACTTGTTTCATTGTCACACTATTATATTTCTCTTTAAGTTACTTGCATCAGAGCTTAAAATAGAAAGCAACTGAGATTCTTATAAATTCTTATAATATTTACCTTTCTGTAGATGAAATCCACTTTTCAGAGTATCTAGGGAAGAAAAGGAAGGGATTAAGCATCTCATCACTGGAATTAGACCAACCGAAGGGCCTCCCTAGAGATACCCTGGTTTGCCTACCTTGGACTCAAAACAGGAAATAAGGAATAAGCTACAAGCCACAATGTCATCGGTGGCTTTATACATACATACATACATACATATTCTCCATATACAGGTAGTCCTCAACTTACAACAGCTCAATGACCATTCAAAGTTATAATGGCACAGGAAAAAATGACATATGGCCTGTTCTCACACTTATGACCATTGCAGCCTCCCCAGTCACATGATCAAAATTCGGGCACTTGGCAACCAGCATGTATTTACGATGGTTGCAGCATCCCATGGTTCTGGGATTGTCCTCTGCAACCTTCCTGGGTGGCTTAACCGCCGTGATTTTCTTAACAAGTGTGGCAAAAAAGTTTGTAATATGGGACACAACTCACTTAACAACCACCTTGCCTAGGAAGAGAATTTTGGGCTCAACTGTGGTTGTAAGTCAAGAACTACCTGTATATATTCCATTATATTTAGTGGAAGCTTTTTCTGTGTTTCCCCAGTGATCAGTGCATATGGATTTAAGAAATAAAGAACACAGCTAGTCCTTGACTTACAACCACAAATTGAGCCCAGAATTTATGTTGGTAAGTGACAAATTTGTTAAATGAGTTTTACCCCATTGTATGACTTTGCTTTCCACATTTGTTAAGTGAATCACTGTAACACAGTTATTATTTGTAAGTGAATCTGGCTTCTCCATTGACTTTGCTTGCCAGAATATCGCAAAAGATGATCGCATGACCCTGGGACACTGCAACAGTCATAAATATGAACCAGGGTTTTTTTGTTTTTGTTTTTTTTATTTCTTTTTGTCACAACAGCATACACAAACAATTGTCATAGATAAAACAACTTATTTTGAAGAAAATATATACATATATGTAAAAAAAATATGCATCAACTATATCAATTTGATATGATGAAGGGAACAATAGGACAGGAACGGTAGGCACTTTTGTGCTCTTATGCACACCCCTGTCAAGCTATCTGAATGTAAATCACGTGATTGTGGTAAGGATGCTGCAATGGCCATAATGTGTGGAAAATGGTCATAATTCACTTTTTTCAGTGCCGTTCTAACTTCGAATGATCATTAAATGAACTGTGGTAAGTCAAGGACCACCTGTAAATGATCAACTATGACTAGCTAATGGTGAGTCCCATTTTTAGGTAGCACATGAAAGAAACCAGAAAGTTCCTCCTCCCATCCTGGTGCCAAGACACAAGGCCTTTCCACAGAGAAATGGGGGTGTCTCTTCCGCTGATCCTGAAATTGATCCCTCATTGATCCATGTGACACCGACCCAGAATCTCTCTTGGATGATCTGGGATCAAAATGTCACCCAGTGTAAAACCTTGAGGGCTGTTTTTTTTACCTCTCAATTTTTTCATGGCACTTTTCAGAAGCACAGTCATGTCACTGTGATCCCAGATTGTCCATTTCGGCTCTAGAAGTAAATCCACCCGATTCTCATATGCTTCCTTTGCCTGGTATCTGGCAAGACAAAAGAACATTGTTTATCGTCCTGCCAACAGAAGAAGCTTTCTAAAACATCAGATGGTGCTTGAGGATTGGCTAGCTACAGGATCCAATCTGGGTTGGTCACCAGAGGTTTTGTCCTCTGAGCTTTCTGACTGGTGCTGGAGCCCATCCTCAAGGAACTCCTCCCTCTCTCTCCCGAATGTGTGCACTGGGCTCTTCTACACATTGTATTTATGTGGTGCCTGGTTGTGTGTGGCTTTTAGTTAAGTGGAGTGTTGATGGCCAGCTATTAAATCATTGTCATTTTTTTGTGTTGCCCCATCCTTGGCTCTTAACTACCTGGTAAACTGTTAGTAAATCAGCACTCACGTTGACTGACAAGGCCCCTGTTTCCCAGGATTCAGTCATTTCTCTGGCTAGCTATTCAAATATGGGCACCATGGCAACTCAGTGGATCCTGACCCAAAACTGCACTCATCCACCCTCATCAAGCTAAGCCAGATATCTACTAGTGGCCACTTCAGTTTTCAGTTCTCTACACTTATTCACAATTATTGTGAATCTCTTGGAAAAAAATAATGGATTGTATTTTACCAAATTTGAAAATGGCTAATATGGGTGACGTAGGTAATCAACCTAGAAGATAGGTATAACATACAAACTGATCTTGATCAGTGGTGGGTTTCTACCAGTTCTGACCGGTTCTCAAGAACCACTGGCAAAAATCTGGCCAAGTTCACAGAACCAGTAACGATCCCCAGCTGGCCATACCCCCAAATCGGTTCCCTTGGCCAAAGAGGTTACAAAAACAAAAGGTTTTAAAATTGCCTGAGCACCAGAACCTTTAAAAATCATGTTTTCCTTTTAAGAGGTTCTGGGCTGCCACGAGGCAAGCATCCTAGGATCATCAGAGGAGCCTTTTAAAATCTTTTTTTCCTCTGGCGATCCCAGATGACTTTCCTGATCATCACAGGCTTTTAAAATCACTTTTTAACAACCTGTTACAACCACCCATGCCCACCCAAGCGCCCCCACTTACCTATAATTGCTGCTCCTTTCGGGCTCGCAAACCATGGCTTCTGCAATCAGTTGCATCAGCTAGCAACTGATTCTGCCTACCTGTAATCCATCTCATCGGTAAGCAACTGCCTGCCTCAATTGGGTAAGTAAACTATTAAAAAATAGTTAATTGGGGTTATTTTAAGGAGTTGGGTTTTTAGACAGCAATTAAAAGTTAAGGAAGTTTTAAATTTAGCTGCTTTTATATAAAACGGGATTCCAACCTTAGTAACTTTAAGGCTTGTGGACTTCAACTCCCAGAGTTCCTCAGCCAGCAAAGCTTTCCTGGCTGAGGAACTCTGGGAGTTGAAGTCCACAAACCTTAAAGTTACTAAGGTTGGAGACCCCTGATCTAAAAAATATAAATTAAATAAAATAATAAAATAAAATATTTGTGCAGCTTTCTGAGATTTGGTGTGCTTCTACATTGTGTGTGAGTCAGTTGTATTGTGTTGTGTTGTGTGTGTGTGTGAAGTGTGAAAGTTGGTTTTTGAGCTTTTTGTGGCTGTGTGACGTTCCTGCTTGTTGCAGGGGGCATTTTGGGTGAGGTGCAGCTGCTTTTACATTGTGTGTGTCACTTGTGTTGTGTTGTGTTGTGTGTGTGTGTGTGTAAAGTGTGAAAGTTGATTTTTGAGCTTTTTGTGGTTATGAGAGGTGCCTGCTGGTTGCAGGGGCCATTTTGGGTGAAGTGCAGCTGCTTTTACATTGTGTGTGAGTCAGTTGTGTTGTGTTGTGTGAAAGTTGTTTTTTGGTACCTCTTATTGTTTTGTATACTTTGTTTATTATTTTTATTATTTATTGTTATTCGCCATGTCCACCCGGTCACATGACTGTCAAGCCACTCTTACCCAGTCACATGACTGCCAAGCCATGCCCAGTGTCACATGACCATCAAGCCACACCCACAAAATAAGCCACGCCCACAGAACCCATAGTAAAAAAAATTAGAACCCACCCCTGAACTTGATGGATTAAAAGTGATTCAATGAAATATAAGAGTGACAAATACAATTACAAATAACCCTCAGTTTATGACTATTTGTTAGCAACCAGTTACAACAGCTCTCAAAAAACTGACTTACAACCATTTTTGCACTTAACATCTGTCACAGTGTCCCTGTAATCACAATTCAGGTGCTTGGCAATCGGTATGTATTTATCATAGTTGCATTACTTGGAAGAGCTTACATCCTACAATGATACCTTTAAAACCATCAAACATCTGTCTCTTCTTGGGAAGGACTCAATAGGTGGATAAAAATGCCAAATTCAATTTAAACATCTCGATGAGTGCGCAAGCAACCATAATAATGGATCGTATCAAATATTGCTAATTATATTGTGTTGAGGTTGTCTGAGGTAATTTCCTACAAAGCCCTGCTGGAGGAGCTACTGCTCTCTGAGACTGTAAAGAAAAGGGTGGATATACTTACTTCTTCAAGATGCTTCCAATGTCCTAAAAAATAAAGAGAAGAAGCACTGAAAGGAGCCATTTCCTATGCAGAAAATTAAATAAACACACACACACACACACACAAACATAATAAAACATAAAAGCAAAAAGAAAAGACCATTTGAAAAACAAAAAAATGCATCAATAGGATAAAAAAAATCTCCTGCATTTATGTTTCCAGAATCGAGGCACTTTGGAAAATCCAGGTGGTTATAATACTTTGTAGAAGGTCATCAGTGTTGGGTTTCTCCTTGCCCTGGAGATTGAAGGGAAGGGACCAGCACTTTGAATTCTTGCTTTTCGCGTGGCCTGCTTTTTCTGAATTACATTATGTATCCCTAATATTAGCCATTATAGGTAGTCCTCAACTTTTCACAGTTCCATTTAGTGACCATTCGAAGTTACAGCAGCACTGAAAATATTGACTTATGACCATTCTTCACACTTAAGGCTGTTGAAGCATCCCCATGGTCACAGGATCAAAATGCAGCCACTTGGCAACTGATTCATATTTATGACATAATTTGTGACCTTCTGATAAGCAAAGTCAATGGGGAAGCCAAATTCACTTAACAACTGTGTTACTAACTTTATCACTGCACTGATTCACTTAACAACAGTGGCAAGAAAGGTTGTAATATAGGGTAAAATTCACTTAACAACTGTTTTGCTTAGCAATAGAAATTTCAGGCTCCACTGTGGTCATAAATCGAGGACTACCTACAGTCTTCATATCATCCCGACCCGTGCGCTCTCACAGAGAGGGACTCCTTAGGGTGCTGTCAGCCAAACAATGTCGGCTGGCAGCCCCCAGGGGAAGAGCCTTCTCTGTGGGGGCTCCTACCCTATGGAACGAACTTCCCCCTGGACTCCGACAACTCCCTGATCTTCGGACCTTTCACCGCGAGCTGAAGACCTATCTATTTTTCCGCGCAGGACTGGCATAGAATTTTTAAATTTTATTATTGGGTTTTTAATATTTAATTGGGTTTTATGGTTTTTAAATGTATTTTAAATTGGGCCAAATTTGAATAAGTTTTTTAGTTATTGTTTTATTTGTATTACGTCATTGATTGTTATTTTTACTTGGCTGTAAACCGCCCTGAGTCCTTCCGGAGAAGGGCGGTATACAAATTAAATTATTATTATTATTATTATTGTTGTTGTTGTTGTTATTATTATTATTATCCAGAAGAATGGATGGAAAAAGTGATGGAGCTAGAAAAAAATGAAAAAATTGACTGCTTTTATTAAATATGAACATTTGTTTCTACTTGGAAATTGCTTCTGAATTTTTTGTCAGCATAAAAAAAATAAACTCTTCATGCTTGACTTTGCTTATTAGATTAATTTGTTTTTATAAACATGGCTAAAAATTACTAAATATATAAAAGTAAAAATTTGAGGCTGTGATTTTATTTTGTATTTTCCTTTCCCTTTTATCCTACATTTCTTTCCCATTCTTATCCCTCTCCATTTCCCTATTTTCTTGATTTTCATTTGTACTTTTCACTAGTATAATTTCAATTAAAATTGTGTAAAAAAGGAAAGAGTCAAAAAAAGTATTCTGTGGCAGGACTAAAGCAGTCTATCCAGGGGTGAAATGCTCCCTGTTCGGACCGGCTCGCCCGGTTCGGACCGGCTCGCCTGATCCGGTAGCGATGGTGGCGGGTGGTTCGGAGAACCGGTAGCAAAAATCCCTGGCCCCACCTGGGCCTTCTCCTGGCCCTGCTGGAGGAGCTGCTGATCTCTGAGACTGTAAAGAAAAGGGTGGATATACTTACTTCTTCAAGATGCTTCCAATGTCCTAAAAAATAAAGAGAAGAAGCACTGAAAGGAGCCATTTCCTATGCAGAAAATTAAATAAACACACACACACACACACACAAACATAATAAAACATAAAAGCAAAAAGAAAAGACCATTTGAAAAACAAAAAAATGCATCAATAGGATAAAAAAAATCTCCTGCATTTATGTTTCCAGAATCGAGGCACTTTGGAAAATCCAGGTGGTTATAATACTTTGTAGAAGGTCATCAGTGTTGGGTTTCTCCTTGCCCTGGAGATTGAAGGGAAGGGACCAGCACTTTGAATTCTTGCTTTTCGCGTGGCCTGCTTTTTCTGAATTACATTATGTATCCCTAATATTAGCCATTATAGGTAGTCCTCAACTTTTCACAGTTCCATTTAGTGACCATTCGAAGTTACAGCAGCACTGAAAATATTGACTTATGACCATTCTTCACACTTAAGGCTGTTGAAGCATCCCCATGGTCACAGGATCAAAATGCAGCCACTTGGCAACTGATTCATATTTATGACATAATTTGTGACCTTCTGATAAGCAAAGTCAATGGGGAAGCCAAATTCACTTAACAACTGTGTTACTAACTTTATCACTGCACTGATTCACTTAACAACAGTGGCAAGAAAGGTTGTAATATAGGGTAAAATTCACTTAACAACTGTTTTGCTTAGCAATAGAAATTTCAGGCTCCACTGTGGTCATAAATCGAGGACTACCTACAGTCTTCATATCATCCCGACCCGTGCGCTCTCACAGAGAGGGACTCCTTAGGGTGCTGTCAGCCAAACAATGTCGGCTGGCAGCCCCCAGGAAGAGCCTTCTGTGGGGGCTCCTACCTATGGAACGAACTTCCCCCTGGACTCCGACAACTCCCTGATCTTCGGACCTTTCACCGCGAGCTGAAGACCTATCTATTTTTCCGCGCAGGACTGGCATAGAATTTTTAAATTTTATTATTGGGTTTTTAATATTTAATTGGGTTTTATGGTTTTTAAATGTATTTTAAATTGGGCCAAATTTGAATAAGTTTTTTAGTTATTGTTTTATTTGTATTACGTCATTGATTGTTATTTTTACTTGGCTGTAAACCGCCCTGAGTCCTTCCGGAGAAGGGCGGTATACAAATTAAATTATTATTATTATTATTATTGTTGTTGTTGTTGTTATTATTATTATTATTATCCAGAAGAATGGATGGAAAAAGTGATGGAGCTAGAAAAAAATGAAAAAATTGACTGCTTTTATTAAATATGAACATTTGTTTCTACTTGGAAATTGCTTCTGAATTTTTTGTCAGCATAAAAAAAATAAACTCTTCATGCTTGACTTTGCTTATTAGATTAATTTGTTTTTATAAACATGGCTAAAAATTACTAAATATATAAAAGTAAAAATTTGAGGCTGTGATTTTATTTTGTATTTTCCTTTCCCTTTTATCCTACATTTCTTTCCCATTCTTATCCCTCTCCATTTCCCTATTTTCTTGATTTTCATTTGTACTTTTCACTAGTATAATTTCAATTAAAATTGTGTAAAAAAGGAAAGAGTCAAAAAAAGTATTCTGTGGCAGGACTAAAGCAGTCTATCCAGGGGTGAAATGCTCCCTGTTCGGACCGGCTCGCCCGGTTCGGACCGGCTCGCCTGATCCGGTAGCGATGGTGGCGGGTGGTTCGGAGAACCGGTAGCAAAAATCCCTGGCCCCACCTGGGCCTTCTCCTGGCCCTGCTGAGCCACACCATCATCAGTGGTTTGTTTTTTTTACTTTTAAAAGCATCTTTTCTTCAGCCAAAAAAATGCCTTAAAAGTAAAAAAAAAAGCCTTTGATGATCCCATGGCTCAGCTGGGATCATTATTATTATTATTATTATTTATGGATTTATAAACCGCCCTTCTCCCGAAGGACTCTTTATCAGAACCCTTTAAACTCTTTTTTTTAACAACCTCTTCAGCTGAAGAGATTGTAAAAAAAAAGGGTTTTAAAAGGTTCCTTTGGCGATCCCAGCTAAGTTCCTCATCACCAGAACCTTAAAAAACATGTTTTCTACAAGTTCTGCGGCTAAAGAGCTTGTAGAAAAAAGTCCTTTTAAGAGGTTCTGGGCTGTGCAGGCAACTTCAGTGGGATCATCAGAGGAGCCTTTTAAAACCTTTTTTTCCTCTGGCGATCCCAGATGAGTTTCCTGATCATCACAGGCTTTTAAAATCATTTTTAATAACCTCTTACAGGAGCCCCCACCGATGCCCACCCAATCCCCCTCCCCACTTATCTTTCGGACTGGCAAAGCCATGCTTTACATCAGTTGCATCAGCTAGCAACTGAATCTGCCTGCCTAAAATCCATCTCCTCAGTGAGGAACTCAATCTGCCTGCTTTGCTGGCTGAGGAATTCTGGGAGTTGAAGTCCACAAACCTTAAAGTTACTAAGGTTGGAGACCCCTGATCTAAAAAATATAAATTAAATAAAATAATAAAATATGTGTGCAGCTATCTGAGATTTGGTATGTTTCTGTAGTGTTTCACTCTAACTACACAAACACACAAAATCTCACAAAGCTGTATGTGGCATTTTGTGTGTGTGTGTGAGTCTGTTGTGTTGTGTTGTGTTGTGTGTGTGTAAAGTGTGAAAGTGTGAGATTCCTGCTTGTTGCAGGGGCCATTTTGGGTGAAGTGCAGCTGCTTTTACATTGTGTGTGAGTCAGTTATGTTGTGTTGTGTTGTGTTGTGTGTGTAAAGTGTGAAAGTTGGTTTTTGAGCTTTTTGTGGCTGTATGAGGTTCCTGCTTGTTGCAAGGGCCATTTTGGGTGAAGTGCAGCTGCTTTTACATTGTGTGTGAGTCTGTTCTGTTGTGTGTGTGTAAAGTGTGAAAGTTGGTTTTTGGTACCTCTTATTGTTTTGTATACTTTGTTTATTATTTTTATTATTTATTGTTATTGGCCACGTCCACCCAGTCTTCTGACCACCAAGCCATGCCCACCAATTAAGCCACGCCCACAGAACCGGTAGGGAAAATTTTTAGATTTCACCCAAATCTATCCTTTTTCATCATTCATCAAACTCTATACACCACTCCGTTACACCACAATACAAAAAAGATGCTGAGGCCCTAGAAAGAATGCAGAGAGAAGCAATAAAGATGATAAGGACTCTGGAGGCCAAACTGTACAATGAATGGCTAAGGGAACTCGGTATGCTCAGCCTAACAAAGAGAAGCCTTAGGGGAGACATGACAGCCATCTTCCAACACTTGAAGGGCTCTCATAGGGAAAAGGCATCTATTTATTCTCCTTACCACCTGAGAGCAGGACAAGAAGCAAGGGGTGGAAGCTCACCAGAAAGAGATCTAACCTAAAATAAGGAAGAATTTCCTGACAATGAGAATTATTTATCAGTGGAACAGCTTCCCTCCCAGAGTTCTGGGTGCTCCATTACTGGAGAATTCCAGTAACTTTGGACAACCATTTTTTGGGGATGGTATCAGGACTCCTGCTTTGGGCAGAGGATTGGACCAGAAGACCTCCAAGGTCCCTTCCAGCCCTAGGATTCTATGATCTCAACTTCCTGCCTCACCTGTAAGAGTTTGCTGGCTGGCTGCTGCTGCTTCTCTTCTATCTCCTGGATGAGATCATCAAGAGAGCCCAGTTCCTCCATGTGCTTGGCCAAATCCTCCTCCTTTCTCGCCATAATGTCCTTCTCCGTCTCTTCCATTCTAGCCAGCAGAAGCTTCTCTTGTCCTCTTAACCAGAGTTGTAGCTCTCTGAATTCATCCACTACATTCTTTTTCTCTTTTTTGATGAGGTCCTAGAACAAGACAAAAAGAGCAAAAGGCATATTTTTATTTTACTTTAATTATTTTTATGTAATTACTTTTATTGTTATAACAACTAAATAGATTCTGTCAAGAATCCAGAAAAGGGATGGGAGAATTTCCTAGGGAGAAAAAAAATATTTTATTTATTTATTTGTTTGTTTGTTTGTTTGTTTGTCAAACACAACAGTATATATAAGTATAAGCATGAAATAACCATACAAATTGGATACAATCAAAGGGAACATTGGGACAGGAATGGTAAGCACGCTGGTGCTCTTATGCACGCCCCTTACAGACCTCTTAGGAATGGGGTGAGGTCAATAGTAGATAGTCTTGGTTAAAGTTTTGGAGATTTTGGGAAGAGACCACAGAGTCAGGTAGTGCATTCCAGGCATTAACAACTCTGTTATTGAAGTCATATTTTCTGCAATCAAGATTGGAGCGGTTAACATTAAGCTTAAATCTATAATGTGCTTGTGTATTGTTGCAATTGAAGCTGAAGTAGTCTTCGACAGGAAGGACGTTGTAATAGATGATTCTATGAGTTAAACTTAGGTCATGTCGAAGGCGGCAGAATTCTAAATTTTCTAAACCCAGAATTTCAAGTCTGGTGGCATAAGGTATTTTGTATTGGTCAGAGGAGTGGAGAACTCTTCTTGTAAAATATTTCTGGACACGCTCAATTGTATTAATGTCCGAAATGAGGTGTGGATTCCAGACAGGCAAGCTGTATTCGAGAATTGGTCTAGCAAATGTTTTGTATTCTCTGGTTAGTAGTGTAATTTTTCTGGAGAAGAAGCTACGCAAGTTTAAGTTTACAACTCTTAAAGCCTTTTTGGCGATGTAGTTGCAGTGGGCTTTGGCACTTAAATCGTTTGATATGAAAACTACAACGTCTTTGACGATGGGAGGGTCATCTACAAGGTAATGTCCATCAAGCTTGTATTTAGTGTTCTGATTCTTTTTTCCAATGTGTAAGACAGAGAATTTGCTGGTTGAGATTTGGAGTTGCCAAATTTTTGACCATTCCAACACAAAGTCAAGGTCTTTTTGAAGGGTAGCCGCATTGTTGGTAGTGTTGAATAGTTTAACATCATCAGCGAAGAGAACACAATTACTTATAATATGGTCACAGAGGTCGTTAATGTATAATATGAAGTGTGTTGGTCCTAGAACACTGCCTTGGGGGACACCGCTATTGACAGGAGCAGGATTTGATAGGTCACTGCCTATTTTGACCACTTGTTGTCTTTTTGACAGGAATGTTGTTATCCAATTATGGAGGGGTCTGGAGATGCCGTAGGATTTTAGTTTTAGAAGAAGTTTGTCATGTACCACTGAGTCAAAAGCTTTACAGAAGTCTATGTAAATTGCATCTATTGCTTTGCTCTGATCAAGATTTGTAGTCCATATGTTTTTGCAGTGAAGAAGTTGTAAATTACAGGATAATTTTTTTCTGAAACTTGATGGCACATAATCAATCATTTAGCTCAGGATTGTGCGTATCTGTCAAGAACAAGGATTAGACGCTACAGATTGTGGTGCTTTAACCGCTTGCTGAAATACTTTCTTTTCATACTAAACCACTATTCTGGTTTTATCCACTAGTTCTTCCTTGGAATATAGTAATTGAAAAATATCCCTTTGACACCAACAAAAACCAAAAAAAGCCACCAATTTAAATGATCTCTCATGAACATTTTCTTGGCAATCAGGGATTCCAAAAAGGTAGACAGAAAAATGTTTGAGTTCACATTTTTTCAATAAGATGAAACATGTCACCAACTATTACTATCCCAGTCCCAACATTAGGAACAGGTTCTGTGCCCTAATACTGTCTTTATCTTGAATTTTATTTCAGTCAGAACTTGTACGTACAAACAGGCTGCCTATTATCAAAGATGGCGGATGGGGTTCTCCTTCCTCAGAAGCTCCTCACCTTTGAGTCAATACTTACAAGCATCTCTTGAACTCTTTTCTCTGTGTCTCTTCTGTATGTAGCTGTTTTTTCTTTCTGCTCCTTCTGAGCCTTCAGGCAATCCTCAACCTTGATCTGAAGAGAAAATAAAAGTTTTGAGTTTCTTTTCGCTAAAGAATTACATCAGAGGGAAGACCCAGTTAGAAGATATATTCAATCATCATAAATACATGACAGTTGGCAACCATCCAAATTTTGATCATGTGACTACGGAATTATCATAAGGGTGAAAAACATTGTGTTACTTTTTTCATTTCCGTGATAACTTTAAACACTCATTAAACAAATGGTTCTAAATCAAGGACTCCCTGTAATGGCATTAAAGTGAGCTACCTGAATCTCCTGGTTGCAGTCATCCCAGAAGCATCCCTGAGAAATGAAACACTCCCAGCAGGAGTGTTTTTCAGGGTCTGCACTCAAGATTTTGGAGGATTCCATGACAATTTTGCTCTAGAGCAAATGTGGAAAATGAGCTGGCAAAGGGAGCCTATTTCGCCCTGCAGGCAATTTCTGTTGCTAAACAAGACAGGGACACTGCAACCATCATAAATACATGCCGGTTGCCCAGTGTCCCAGTTTTGATCAGTGACCACAGGGATGCTACAATGGTCATATGTGTGAAAACGGTCATAAGACACTTTTTCAATGGTGGTGTAACTTTGAGCAGTCACTAAACAAATGGTTGTAAATTGAGGACTATGGTAAATCTGTCTTCAAAGAATTTCAGCCACAGAGGATAAAGCAGGAGGTGAAGGTCTCAGGTTGGATTTAGGGAAATTTGTGAAAGAAATAGCCAAGGCAGAAAGTTGCACATGACGTAATAAGACCAGCAACGAATGGTGGGACACTGCTATCTAGCAACAAGAAAATTACAAGGTAGTTAGAAGGACTTGGATTAGAAGGATGGCACATAGACATCAACTTCAATAACTTCTAGATTATAATAATAAAGCACACACCCATTTTAATAAGAAAGCTTATTTGCATAAAATATGCAATTTATGAAAGAGAAGGGTAAAGTAGTCCAGGACAATAGATCAAAAGAAACTCCTGAGTGATTTTTAGGGTGCTAACTTCCCTATAAAATTTGTATTTGTATTTGGTTTCGGGGTCTTGGCTCCTTTAGCTGCTGAAACCCTTTTGATGAAGTATTTCAATAAAAGTCCCTTGAAAGTCCTCTCCAGTCTGGTTCTGATTGGCATCTGCACCAGGCTAAACCCAGTTTCCCTACAACAGAGGAAGCAAGTAAAGTGATCTAAGGATTTCCAGGAAGACCAAGGATCTGGATGGCCCTCCAAAGCGATTCCTCCTGGCTGATCCCTACCTGGTATTCCTGGAAAGCTTCCTCCACAGGGATCACCGAGTGGCCCTTGTGCTCTTTGGATCGGTCGCAGACCACGCAGATGAGTGTCTCGTGGTCCTTACAGAAGAGCTTGAGGGGCTCCCGGTGCTTCGGGCAGAAGTTCCCTCCTTCCTCGCCCCAAGGACCTCCGCATCGCCTGGCCACTTCCAGCACAGACGCCAGTTTCCTATTGGGAAGGAGGCTGCGGATCCCGAAGGTTTGTCTGCAATCGGGACAGGAAGCCTCCGATTCCGACGTCCCCCAACTGCGGGTCAGGCAGCCCCGGCAGAAGTTGTGGCCGCACTCCGGGATGAGCACGGGGTCCTGGAAAAACTCCAGGCAAATGGAGCAGGTGGCTTCTTCCACCAAATCCTGCAAGGGCGCTTCGGCCGCCATCGTCGCCTCCAAAAGGAAAGGGAAAGTTACTTTCTCGACTTTCCCTGCGAATCAGCTGACCGCCTTTGGGGTCTGCGCAGACGGGAATCCTAAATGAATTGTTGCTGCTTTGAGGTCAGCTTCGCTGGCTTCTTCAAGGAAAAAGGAATTATTCTGAAAAGAACAAATTGGAGAGAAGCAAACAGTCACGGGATGTCCCCCCACATCAATTATTATTGGCCCAATCAGCTCGTTAAAAGTGGGGGGGGGAGTTTTTAAAATCTGGGGAGGAGCAAATATTTTTGGGACGGACCCCCAATCAATTACTGATCCAAGTATCCTGCTAAAGGAAAAGATATTGAAAAATCATGGGGAGAAAGAAACATCCATGGGATTCATTCACCACCAATTATTATTCAGCCAGCCACTTGGTTTTTGTTTTTTTTAATAAAGTTTTTTATTTTATACACATTAAAAACAAAAGACAAGACATACAACATTTATATACATATCACTATTTATCAGCTATTCAAGGCAGTCCATTCCTATTATTTATACATATTTTAATCCTATCTTATTCTACTTTTATTCATCTACTGTTCTTTATTTCATCTACATTTTACTTTGTTGTTCAATTTTCTTATCTTACCTATTTTCTAACCATTTGCACCAGACCTTATAGCAGTGGTAGTCAACCTGGTCTCTACCGCTCACTAGTGGGCGTTCCAGCTTTCATGGTGGGCGGTAGGGGTTTTGTCCGATACTGAAGCACTTTCCTTTTTTTTTTTTAATTTAATTGACTTTAAAAAAAAATTCATAGCATTATTTAAAAACATTTTCATTAGGTTTTGATAAAATTCCCTGTGACAATTTAAATTTCTGAAAATATACTATTTGGATTGCCCACGCATAAGTTTAGTTCACGTTACGTAAGTGAAACTAAATGACGCTATAGTGCAACCGCAAACAAAAGAGCCTATCCCAGAATAGCTCACGCATATCCCCCCAAGCCACCCAGCTGTAACAGACAAGCAGAACTGGTAGCTGGCGCACCCCCCCAAACCCAATCCATGATGTGCGAGAGACACGCACAGACGACAATACACGGCGCATTACTGTGGAACCAGTGGGCGGTTAGAAAATTTTACTACTAACAGAGATACAAAAGTGGGCGGTAGGTATAAAAAGGTTGACTACCCCTGCCTTATAGCATTCTGTGTCCTCTTTGTCCCTAATTTCTTTTGTAAGTTTGTCCATCTCAGCACATTCTAGTATTTTTTTGATTAATACTTCCTCTGTTGGTGGATTTTCTTTCTTCCAGTTTTGGGCGTAAGCTATGCGTGCTGATGTTAGTATATGGAGTATTAAATATTGTGTATCGTTTGTATAATTTTCTGTTGGAATCCCTAATAAAAATTGTTCTGGCTCTCCTTTTATTGGTTCCTGTATTATTTCCTGTAACCACTTTTTGATTTTGGCCCAGAATTGTTTTGCCACAGGGCAGGTCCACCAGAGATGATAATATGTTCTGTAATTGCTCTTACATTTCCAACACTTTGGTGAGTTGTTGGGGAACATCTTTGCTATTCTTAGCCAGCCACTTATTAAAGGGGAAAATGCTTTTTAAAATATGGGAAGCATGAAATATGGGACGGAATGGACTACAGTTGGCATAGAAGAAATTGGGAGAAACCCTTGATAAAACCCCAAAGCCGATGCTTGCAATTGATAGAACATCTCACAGCTAAAGGAGAATGTAGAATAGATATTATAATCCTTTCTCTAACTTCTAATATGAATGTGTGGCAGAGGAAGACCTGCCTGGACTGTCCCTTTCCCAGCCAACCAATCAGGAAATGGATCAGGAAAAGCTCTAAAATTGGGCAAAGACTACCTTGTGGAATATGCAATATATAAAATTTGGAATGGGATCATTTGCTGGATGGAAATCTTCAGGTTTGACTAATGAGCTCCCTTAAAACAAAAGATGGATAGAAAGAGCCATTAGTAGCCATTAGTAGTCTCAGGCCAACCTAGGACAGGGGGATTCATGAAGGGGGAGAATCTGGTGGGGGGAGAACATCTTATAGCCCCTTGATTAAAGGGCTTTTGGGGGAGGCTTCCTTAGTCACAATGGGCTCCCCAAGGGGACATGGACACTCCCAAGCCCCTTCCTTTATCTTGCCATTTCAGAGGTGGCACTTCATTTATGGAATGTCCTCCCCAGAGACCCTCAGTTGGCCCCCACAGTGGCCTCATTTTGGCACCAGGTGAAAACCCTTCTGAGGAAGGAAGGAAGGAAGGAAGGAAGGAAGGAAAGAAAGAAAGAAAGAAAGAAAGAAAGAAAGAAAGAAAGAAAGAAAGAAAGATAGAAAGAATCACTAATATGACTGAGGCTACTATAGTACTACCTACTAAAGAGATTTAGGCCCTGGAAACTATAGAGACCTAATTTCCATAAGATTCACATCTAAATCTCTTTTTAATATCCCATATTTAGATTGCAGGAAAACCTTCAACCTTTAACATTTTATCATCTAGTGTGTTAAAGGGAAGTACTGTATAGCAAAATCCTATCTAATTTTTAAAACTCCGTATTCTAACTAGTACAATCACTGGAAACATTTCTCTGTATCTTGCTGTAGCATCCTTTTTTACACCAATGGACACACTTACGTAACAATTCTTGTCCTAACTAAGTTATTGTCCCCAATTGGGGTCTGAGCCTGGTGCTGAGGCCAATGAAGGATGCCAGACACCAGGTGCAGGTTTTGATTGCTTTTTATTGGGGTACCCCCAGGAAAAGGGCTCCTGCCAAAATGTCAAGAGAGCCAAGAACAAAGGATTAAGAAACCTTTATACATTTTCACTAAAGGAGAAGGCGGGACAAGGTGGGATAATAAGAAATATCATCTAATAAACTTTTCAGTAATAATTCTACAATTTCTTCTATTGGTCTCTAGCTGTCCCTATTCCTAAGCCTTGGCTAATGAATGCCCCAGGAGTTATCTAATACCCCTTTTATTTGCTGCAGACCATCTCTATTCCTAACTAGGTCCGAATCCCTAGTGCTGCCGTGTAACTTGTCCCAGCTTCTGCCAACCTAGCAGTTTCGAAAGCATGTAAAAATGCAAATAGAAAAAATAGGGACCACTTTTGGTGGGAAGGTAACAGCGTTCCGTGCGCCTTTGGCATTGAGTCATGCCGGCCACATGACCACAGAGATGTCTTCGGACAGCGCTGGCTCTTTGGCTTTGAAACGGAGATGAGCATCGCCCCCTAGAGTCGGCAACAACTAGCATATATGTGCGAGGGAAACCTTTACCTTTATCTATCCTCAAAATCCATATTTTGTAATTGTGTAGTCATAAATTCCCAATTCACATTATCAAATGCTTTCTGCGCATCTAAAAATAACAACGTCATTTGTTTTCCTGGATGAGCTTCATAATATTCCAATGTATCCAATATGATTTGTATATTTATCTAATTTGCCTTTTAGGTAGAAAACCATTTTGATCTAAATGTATAAATTCGTTCAGCAACCTCTTCAGTCTTTCTGCCTTAACTGATGGAAATATTTTATAATCTGCATTTAATAATGAAATTGGTCTATAATTCTTTATTTGTTGCAGGTCTGATTCTTCCTTTGGTATAAGAATTATGTATGCCTCCATCCATGACTTGGGTGCCTTGGCTTCTATTAGTAAATCATTGAATACTTGTTGCATTTTATCACTTAATACATCTTGCAATTCTTTATACAATTCTGCTGGTAATTCATCTGGCCCACGGGTTTTTTCATTTTTCTGTCTTGTAATCCCCTCTATCCATCACTGATATTCTTTCTTCTAGTGCTTTTTTGAATTCCTCTGATATTTTAGGAATCTTTGCTTTTTCCAGATATTGTTCTATTTTCCCTTCTGATATCTGCTCTTGTTGGTATAGTTTCTTGAAATATTCCTCAATTATTTTTTTTCTTTTCCTCATTTCGATAACATATCTTTCTCTCTTGGTCTAATAGTTGTGTTATTAATTTCTTTTCTTTTTCTTTTTTCATTTTGTATGCCAACCACCTTCCTGGTGTATTTGCGTTTTCAAAAAAATTTTGTTTTGTTGATTTTATTTTTCTTGCCAAATCTTCATTTTCAGTTAAATTCAATTTGTGTTTTTTCAAGTCCATTAAGTTTTAAATTTTTTTATCATGTGGATTTTTTTGTAAGTCTTTCTCTAATTTCTTATATTCTTCCTCTATTTCACTTTGTATTTGTTTATTCTGTTTATTTCTTTTCCCTGCATAAGTCATAGCCAACCTCTTATATATGTTTTATGGTGTCCCATACATTTTGCAATGATGTATCTTCTTTTCTATTCTCTTTGAAAAAAAAATTCAGTTCTTTTCCCATGTATTGTATAAAGTCTTTTTCATTTAATAAGCTTTGATTTAATATCCATCACATTTTTGTTCTTTGGCCTTTCCATACCATCATTATTGGGTTGTGGTCTGTCCATATATTTGTCTCTGTCTCAATCTTGTCTATCTTAGATATTAAATCTGTAGACATCCACATCGTATCTATTCTTGACCATGACATATGCCTATTTGAATAAAATGTATATTGCCTTTCTTTAAAATTTCTCTTTCTCCAAGCATCTTGTAGAGTTAATTCATTTACCATTGTGTAGAATGTTTTCGGGAGTGTTTTCCTTGGTTTTTTACTCATTTTTGTAGATTTATAGTCCAGTTCATTATCCACTATTGCATTATAATCCCCCATTAAACAAATATTTTCATATTCATATTCTAATATTTTTAATGTAATTTTGCATAAAATTCTTCTTGATTATTATTCAGAGCATATATTCCTATAAGTAATATTTTTTTATAGTTCATTACAATTTTTACCATTAATACTCTTCCCTCCTCAT
This sequence comes from Ahaetulla prasina, assembly GCF_028640845.1. Classification (NCBI taxonomy): domain Eukaryota; kingdom Metazoa; phylum Chordata; class Lepidosauria; order Squamata; family Colubridae; genus Ahaetulla; species Ahaetulla prasina. The sequence continues at coordinate 12,987,310 of NC_080540.1, forward strand.
CTTCAAATATTTGTTTGGATTGAATTGTCTGTTTGATATAAAGTACCACACCTCTTTTACTTTGAGAGACCAATGTTGCATACAACTTCCCTAATTTTGTTCTTTCCCAAAAAAAATTATGTTGTTTTCTAATATGAACTTCTTGTAAACATATAATTTCTAATTTTAGCTTTTCTAATTTGTTAAACATTTTCCTTCTTTTTATTGCCAAATTTAGTCCATTTATATTCAAAGATATTGCTTTAATTTCTTCCTCCATTTCTTATTTATTTAATTGTGCTGTTGATCTAGTCACTCTTATCTCTCTTTGTTCTCCAATTTCTTTTGTTCAAGCTCCTTCTCTTATCACTTTCTCTTCTTGTTCTTTAGTCATCTCCCTTGACTGCTCTTTCTTTTCCTCTTGTTGTCCATCTCTCCTTTCTTCTCTCAATTTCTGTTGTTCTTGAAGTTCTATATGTTGTTCATAAAATCTCTCTGCTTTTTCTATTGAATCTAATCTGAATTTTTGCTCTTGCCAATTCACCAACATTCCTTCTGGAATCAGTCATTTGAAATTTATCCCTCTTTTTATCAGACATTTTGTGAGAAATTGGTATTCTCTTCTCAGGTCTCTCACTCTTCTTGGGATTTGTTTCAGTGTCACCACTTCTCTCCCTTTGTGTTTTATCGTTGTATTTCTCATCATTTGCAATATCTCTGTTCTCAAAGTTTTCTTCGTAAATCTGACATGAATTTCTCTGGGTAAATTATTTCTCATCACATATCTTGTATACACTCTATATGTCTCCTCAATTCCATTTAAAATTATTTCTTTACTTTCTTCCATCACTACTGCTAATATCTCTGCTATCTTCTCTGGTAGATTTTCTCCCTTTTCCTCCTCAATATTTTGGAATCGTAAATAAAAATCAGCCTTGTCCATTTCGAGGGTTATAATTGTTTTTTCCTGATTTTTATCAGTGTTTGTGAGTCTACAATCCATCTCTTCCATTTTTTGCTCCGTTACCCCTGCTTTTTCTTCCATTAGTTGCAATCATTGTTCATTTTTTTTCCTATTAACTCTTTAACTTCTTTCAATTCTCCCTCCATTCTTTCCATTTTTTCTAGTCCTTTCTTAAGATCTTCATGTACGTTCTGTAACATATTTTTAAAATCCGTATTAATTTTCTCCTGTTGTAATGTAGATTCTGTTGCCTTTGTTGGTATTGATGGTGATGATAAATGTTGTGTTGCTTTCTTTCCATTAATCCATCTTGTCTCTTCAACTCACCACACTCAGTTTGCAATCCAAATAGTTCAATTCTCAAGTTTCAACTATTTCTTTGTTTAAATTCCAAATTCAAATTCCAAAACTAGTCTTGAAACCCTCCAACTCTTCAGGTTCTTGAGACCTTAATCCACTTATGTTTATCTAAAAATATCCAAAGCTAACCAACAACCACCCAAAAAAATGAATCGAAGGAAAAAAGAATTAAAAAAGGAAAAGAAGAAGAAAAAAAGGAAAAAGGAAGAAAGCCAAATCGGGGCAAAAAATAAAAATTCACCAGTTTCAAAGTTCCAAAATGTCAAGTTTTCAAAATATCCAATCACTCAGTATATGAAGAAAAAATATAAAGTATTTTCTCCAAAAAGAAAAAATTGCAAAGGGGAAAATAGAGAAAAATGAAAATAAAGAGAAAAAACAAAATCCAAAAGTAAACATAAAAATTATACCAATCACACATACACACAGAAAAAGAAGAGAAAAAAATGTAATCCAAAAGGAAAAAGCTGACAGGAGAAGGGGAGAGAAAAAAGCAAAAAGTAAAACAAGCAGCTGAGTAACCAGATAGTTTACAAAAACTTTTGTTCTTCTTTTCCTCCGCCTCCTGTTACAAAATCACAGGACCACTTCTTATCATCAACTTCTTCCAAAACAATGTCCAAGGTCGTTTTGTTTTGTCTTCTATACAATACTCCCATTTAATTTCTCTATTGCCACTAGATGACAATGCCGTTTTTTTCAAAAGTCTTTCTTCTTTCCATTTTAAACTTTCAAAGCTGAGATTTAAATTTAAATAGCAATGCCATACCAAGTCTCTTTGTGCAATCTGCTTTCAATCTATTAAGTTTGCTTTAAATTTACTGTGTTTAGTTTTTAGTTGGTCTTTATTTCTGGCTTCCACCCTTTCGCCGCTGTTCCAGAAGTGGGGAGGTAGTCTTATTTATCTGCCTCCCCTCTCCCCTTTGCCATAACTTTTCAAAAATCTTTTTAAAGTTTGGGAGATGAAAATATAAAAAGAATCTTGTTTTCAAGACTTCCATTTCTCACGCAGATAGTCGCCTCGCTATCTTTCTTTCCTCCTTCCATGTGGCTGCCCTGGTTTTCTACAGCTTCTGCTGGGAAGAAAGCAAATAAGGGGCCTGCATAAGTGCACAAAAGTGCCTACTGTTCCTGTCCTATTGTTTCCTTTCATTGTATGTGCTTGTATATAATGTTGTGACAAAATAATAATAATAAAAAAAATACCGGCCCTCCAGGGAATTTGCGACTTCCCTGTTCACCCCAGCCTGTGCCCCTGTTCCTCGCTGTCTCTTCAAGACAGCTATGATTCCCTAGGGAATTCCCTAAACAGCTGGGATATCAGTGTTCTTCAGGAGCCCCTGAATTCGCGCTGTATCACCTTTGCTAGCCATACCCCTCTCCACTTTTATCAGCTTTCTAACTACCCAGAATTGTTACAAGCTTTATACATGCTTACACATGGATATGCAGTCTTTGTTCTTGCCAGACAGACTCCACAATTACAGTCTTCCTGACTTACTTACAAGTGTGTGTCATCTGGTTTTATTTTAGCAGACAGCCCATCAAAGTGTTCAAGCTAGACTGAAAATAGGATGATTTATTTATTAGCAGATCAATTCCTCACAATCTACATAAAAGGAATTAAATTTCTTTTTAAAAATTCTTGAAATCCTAGGCTTAGAAAACTTGGAACTCCCTCGCCTTCGTCAAGACCTAAGCTTAACTCACAGAATCATCTATTGTAATGTCCTTCCTGTCAAAGACTACTTCAGCTTTAATTGCAATAATACTAGAGCAACCAATAGATTTAAACTTAATGTCAACCGCTTTAATCTAGATTGCAGAAAATATGACTTCTGTAACAGAATCATCAGTGCTTGGAATACTTTACCTGACTCTGTGGTCTCTTCCCATAATCCCAAAAGCTTCAACCAAAAACTTTCTACTGTTGACCTCACCCCATTCCTAAGAGGACCATAAGGGGCGTGCATAAGCGCACAAACGTGCCTACCATTCCTGTCCTATTATTTTTCTTTTCTTCTTCCTATATATATGCTTATACCTCCTTATATTTACTCATATATGTGTTTATATACTATATAATCTTTTTTGTATGATACCTACATATATTGTTGTGACAAAATAAATAAATAAAATAAATAAATTCTGTTCAGTTTCGTCACCATTCAAAAACACTGTTTGAGCTTAGCCTGGTGATTTATTTATATTTCCTCTTTGGCTCCGTTTATCTGATGAAAATGTTTTGACTAGCATTCTTGAACCTGTAGCAATAAATAACAGAAACTTTAAATCTTCCAGGTAAAGGCCTTGGCAAACCACCCTCATAGTGCCAAGAAAATTGCATGGACGTGTTCATGATATCACCAGGATTTGAACTCAACTCAACAAAGTTTATCTTTTTCCCTGCTTCTGCAACCCCCTTCAGTGAGTGGGTCTCAAAGCTCACTTAATAACTGTCTCACTTGGCAGCAGAAATTTGCAAATTGAGGACTACCTGTATTAGGTATGTTCATTAGGATTACTCACTTGCACCTTTGCCAACAGCAACTTGTCAATCTTCAGTTATTTAGATGCTTTGAGATGTTCCAGAGAGCTGCTGTTAGCAATCAAAGTCACTGTATCAGAGTTCACTCCCCTTATTATTTGTATCTTGCCTTTACTATGTTTACAAATAACTCAAGGTGGCAAACATATCCAACACATCTTCCTCCTCCTATTTTCCCCACAACAATCCTGGGAGGTGGGTTGGACTGAGAGAGAATAACTGGTTCAGTCACCCAGCTGGCTTTCATAGCTAAGGCAGGACTTGAACTCACGAGTCTTCCTCTTCCTAGCCTGGCGCCTTAACCACTAGACCAAATTGGATCTGATTCCCATCTCAATATCAAAGCCACTTTTGGGATGCTTCCAATTGTTGACCCCTGGTGGCTCTCTGGATGAATCACCCTGCAGTTTTCTTGATGAAGTTTGGGAAGTGGCTTGCCATTGCCTGCTTCCTAGGGCTGAGTGAGAGTGACTGGTCCTAAGGTTGATCAGCTGGCTTTGGAACTAAGGCAGGATTAGAACTCATGGTTTCTAGCTTGATTTCTTAACCACTACACTAGATTGCCTTTTTCGTTTACATTTATTCAATTGCAGAGGCAGGGTGGCTTAAAGTAATAAGAAAAAAGTGTTATTGTCAAACAATGTATTTATTTAATAATATATTTTATTTATACAATTCTATTTGAATTTTGGCTTGACCAGGTGAAACATTTATTTATTTATTTATTTATTTATTTGATTTTTATACCGCCCTTCTCCCGAAGGACTCAGGGCGGTGTACAGGCAAAATAAAACAATACAATATAAAGATTAAAATACCATTAAAAAACTTATTTAAATTAGCCTGAAATTAAGAATTTCCATACTAAAAACCCCGTTTAAAATTGATAAAATTTCCCAATAAAACTAATTTAAGCCAGCCCCGCGCGAATAAAGAGATGTGTTTTTAGTTCGCGACGAAATGTCCGAAGGTCAGGTATTTGACGTAGACCCGGGGGAAGCTCGTTCCAGAGTGTGGGCGCCCCCACAGAGAAGGCCCTTCCCCTGGGGGCCGCCAGCCGGCATTGTTTGGTGGACGGCACCCTGAGAAGTCCACATAGCTCTCACATAGCTCTCACATCTCCTATCTTGATAACAGATGGTATGTTTTATTTTTGTCTACTATCTTCTGTGCATCTTCTCTTTCTATGTGCATACAGTATTACACTGAATAATCACTGAATTGTTTTTATTTCAAACAGCATAAAAGTAATACCACCACTCTAAAGTAGAAATAAAATCTCATATTGGCAAATAAAATGAGGTAAAAATACATTTATTGACATAAAATTGCAAGGGAAGGAACTACAATCCATGAGACCCTTACAAAATTACAATCACTCCTACAATCGGTAATCCCATTGTTGTAGATAATTTACATAAGTATAAAAAGACAGAAACAGATCTGTAAAATAAAAATAAAAAACCCTATGAGGCTCTACTTGCTGAAGCCCTGCTAGGGTTGTGATTTAAACTGAAACGGGAAAAAAGCAGGGAGGAAAGAAAAAAAAGTAGGAAAAGATTACAGAATATACTGAATTATGGGAACCTACACAATCACGGATTGCAACTCAACATTAAACAAACAAACTTTATACATAAATGGGCAAGAGAGCTGTGATGGACATTTAAAACCCATGATTTCTGGGTTCAGCTGTAAAATAAGCTATCTTTAATATCGACACACCTGAAGAAATGACATTACAGACTATCAAGCTTTTATTGGACACCTCATTTTTTAGATCGACTGACTGACCCGTTCCTTCAGTTTCCAAGGCTCCACAACTGCAAGCAATTTGGGGCGGCATAGAATACACAATAAAGGAAGCTGAAGTAGCAAAAAGCTAAGGAATCTCTGCTTTAAAGGCTTTCAGAGATCCCTGCTTGGCAAATAGGGATTTTTCCAAAGTTTTGCCTATGGAGAGCCCTTCTTTTAGGGGAGTGCCAGCCAGACGCCATCGTGCAAAAAGAAACAGGGGAGAAGGGTCTCTCCAACCAAGGAAGCCTCTGAGAATGTATGGAGCAGAGCTGCGGTCCTGGCATCAAAAAAGTTCACTTGCCCCTCTTCGCAGTTGAGGCAGATGCAGACCCTCGTGGGCCTCTCAGTCAGGACCAAGTCAAAGCGTTCTGATGGAGAAATGGCCATGTATTTCCCTTCCCATTCCCCAATCTGCCGGTGTCTGGTCTGCACATCAAAATTTCTTAAGTTCAGTGCCTTGCTGGCAACCCCTACACCCCATCCTGCTCTGTCTCCTATAATAACTTCCCAGAAATGCCTCCCTGTGGAAAACTCCTGACAGCCAAGGACATAAGGATTATATTCAAATCTCTTGCAGTTTGCGACATCATTTATTTTTTTAACTGGATTAAGTCCTTTGACGCTTTTTCGATCTTCAGAGATGTCAAGGCAGTCAGGATGGGCAGGGTCTGGATCCAGAATTACATTCTCTCTAAGGGGGAAGAGAAGAAGAAAGGAAGAAGAACAAGAGCTTCAGCTGCAGGCCTGGTTTGTGTCTTCACCCCCAAGAGTTTAACCCTCTTGTGTGAATGGAGTTCAGCTTCCAAACACCCCCTCCGGACTGGAAGACTCATTGTTTTTTTAAACAACACCTAAGCATTGCCTAGTCCAACTTTGGCAATTGTAAGACTTGTGGACTTCAACTCTCAAAATTCCCCTGAAGGGGTTTGCTAGGAGGTTAAAGTAGGTCAGGACAAGAAATTAAAAAAAAAAACAAGTCAAGGAACCAATGAGTGATTCTTAGGATGTTAACTTCCTTAATCTAAACTGTATAAAATTTGTATTGTATATGGTTCAGGGTCTCGGCTCTTTTAGCTGCCGAGACTCTTTTGCTGAAGTACTTCAATAAAAGCTCCTTGAATCTTCTCTCCAGTCTGGTTCTGACTGATGGTTCTGCACCAGGCTAAACCCAATTTGCAGACAACAGAGGAAGCAAGTAAATTGGTTCAAGGATTGCCAGGAAGACCAAGGATCTGAATGGCTCCCTGCAGTGATTCCTCCTGGCTGATTCCTATCTGGTATTCCTGGAAAGCCTCCTGCAGAGGGATCACCGAGTGGCCCTTGTGCTCTTTGGATCGGTCGCAGACCACGCAGATGAGGGTCTCGTGGTCCCTACAAAAGAGCTTCAGGGGCTCCCGGTGCTTCGGGCAGAAGCTCCCTCCTTCCTCGCCCCAAGGACCTCCGCATCGCCTGGCCACTTCCACCATCCGCGCCAGCTGCCTGTTGGGGAGGAGGTTGCAGAGTCTGAAGGTTTGTCTGCATTGGGGGCAGGAAGCCTCCGATTCCGACGTCCCCCAACTGCGGGTCAGGCAGCCCCGGCAGAAGTTGTGGCCGCACTCCGGCATGAGCACGGGGTCCTGGAAAAACTCCAGGCAAATGGAGCAGGTGCCTTCTTCCAGCAAACCCTGCAAGCGCGCTTCGGCCGCCATCGCCGGGAAAGGAAAGAGAAAGTTAAGTTTCGCTTCTTATCAGCTGACCATCTTTGGGCTCCGCGCAGGCGGGAAACCCAAATGAATAGTTGCTGCTTTGAGGTCAGCTTCGCTGGCTTCTTAAAGAAGAACTACCGCACTTTAAAAAGAACAATTTGGAGAGGAGCAAAAATTCACGGGAATCAGTTACTATTGGCCCAACCAGCTCGTTAAAGGGAAAATTGTTTTAAAAACCGGAGAGAGGTAAACATCCCTGGGACGATCTACCGATCAATTACAATTGATCCTAGCATCCTGTTAAAGAGAGAATTAAAAAAAAAAAAACTGGGGAGAAGCCAACATTCATGGGATGCCCCCCACCCATCAATTATTGATCCAAACATTCTGCTAAAGGAGAGTGGGGAACCTTGGCCCCTTTATGGCTTGTGGATTTCAAATGGTATATATATAAGGTCTCCTGTTTGAGCATGGGGCTAGATTAGAAGACCTCCAAGGTCCCTTCACTCTATTCTTATTGGTTGGTTGGTTGACTGACTTCAGCTCCCAGAATTTGTGAGCCAGCTGGCTCAGGAATTTATGGAATTGACGTCTGCAAATTATAAAAGAACCATCATTCACCCCACCCCACCCCCACCTTTGCTAAAGGGAAAGATATTGAAAAATCCTGGGGAGAAAGAAACATCCATGGGACCGATTGCCAAACTATTACTGACCAACCAGCTTGTTAAAGGGAAAAATGTTTTTTTTAAAAAAATAGGAAGAAGGAAACATTCAGAAGAACTGAAATAGACCTGGAGAAGCCCTTGATAAAAGCCCAGATCAGATGCTGCAATTGATGGGATGTCTCAGAGATAAAGGGGGAAATTAAACTCTTTTTGGTCTCTTTTAACAGGAATATCCTGCAGAGGAAGAACTGCCCCATTCCCAGCCAGCCAATCAGGAAATGGATCAGGAAAAGCTCTAAAACGGAGCAAAAGTCCAAGTGAAAAGGCAGCCTGGATCTCTCCCGTAGAAGGGAGACACTGAAGACTATCTTGTAGATGTAGAATATGGAATATGTAGAATGTGGAATAGGATCATTTGCTGAATGGAAAACTTCACGTTTGACCAATGAGGTGCCTCTTAAGGTAAAAGATAGATAGAAAGAATCATTAATAGTCTCAGGCCAACATAGGACAGGAGAACCCATGGGGGAAGGGGGGGAGAAATCTGGTGGGTGGAGAACATCTTATACACTTTTGCCCTTTGTTCAAAGGCTTTTTGGGAGGCTTCTTTAATCACAACAGGGTCTCTGAGGGACCATAGACAGTCCCAAGCCCCCTCCTTTATCTTGCCTTTTTGGCAGTGGCACATCATTTCTGGAATGCCCTCCCCAGAGTCCCTTAATTGGCACTCACAGCAGCACCATTTTGGCACCTGGTGAAGACCTTTCGAAGGAAGGAAGGAAGGAAGGAAGGAAGGAAGGAAGGAAGGAAGGAAGGAAGGAAGGAAGGAAGGAAGGAAGGAAAGCATCACGAATATGACTGCAACTACAGTACTACTACTAAACTGGTTTAGGGCCTGGAAAATTTAGAGATTTAATTTACAGAACATTCACATCTAAATCTCTTTTTATTTCCCAGAAGAGGGGAGATGCTGCAAAGCAGGAAAAATCCTAGGAGTATTCAACAAAAGGATGGAAGCCCCACCCCTTATTTACATATGGGTAAAAGGCGGGGCTGGCTGCCATCTTGACTTTGTTGACCTGCCTTGGGATACCTTTGCTGTAATCCCTTTTGATATTCTGTTGGGCTAGATCAGTGGCTCTCGATTTGTCGTATGTGAAGTCAAAGAATAAGCATTTTAACATTTCTCATTTTTAATGTATATAGACATTAAATTATGACAGAGTTTCAAACTTATGACCGTTACAGCATCCTCATGATTACTTGATCAAAATATAGTCGCTTGGCAATTGGCTCATATTTATGATGGTTGCAGGGTCCCCTGGTCATGTGATCACACTTTGTGACCTTCTGACAAGCAGAATCAACGGGGAAGCTGGATTCATGTAGCAACCATTTAAATAACTTAACAACTGCAGTGATTCACTTAACAACTGTGACAAGGATTGTCATGTAGCGCTACACCCAAAAGGGTTGCTGGGATCCAGGTTCCCCTTGCCCCCTTTTCCAACCATCCAGGCACCTTCTCTTGCTTCAGTCCACTCCTTGTGGCTGCCACTCCACTCTGGTCCCTTTGCTCAGGCACCTCCACTTTCCCTGCTCAGCTGGACTCTGATATCTTGTCCTTCCAGCTGGACACTTCTGGAGTCTCCTCTCAGCTGGCGGGTCACACAGTGGGGTGGTGGTCAGACGGCTATTCAGCCAGTTTTTCCTCTCCCCCCTCCTGCTTGCTGGTTTCTCCATTACCTGCCTCTGCTCCTCCGTTGATTCTCCTGCCTGCCACCCTTTCTCTCCATCTCTTTCTCCTTCCTCCTCTTTTCTCAGCCTTTCCTCACACTCCTTTCTCCCCCTTTCCTCAACCCACCCTCATGCACCACTTTCCCCACCCCTCACTTGGTGGGGTAGAAACCAGGTGAGCCAGGAGGCTCCATTTCCCTTCTCTGCTCCCCCAAAAAACCTATTCCTCTCGCCCTCTCTCTCTCCTCCGACTCTCCTTCTCTTTCCTGCCAAAATGTTTTCATTCCCTTCTTTCCCCATGATAGTTAAAATGGCGCAAAGCAGGGGTGAAATGCTCCCGGTTCGGTCTGGTTCGCCCAAACCGGTAGTAAAAAATGTAAAAAATAAAGTTCCAACAATCAGGTGAGCGACGTGCGATCGTCGGAATTTTTTAAAACTTTTTTAGCATTTTTTTCTACCAGTTCTTCGAATTGCGCATCACTCAGCTGATTGTCGGACTTTTTTTTTACTACCAGGCAAATAGTTTGTCAAAAAATGCTTTTAAAAGTAAAAAAAAAAGGCTCTGAAGATCACAGCTGTGGTGCATGATCATCAGAGCCCTTTTTTTTACTTTTAAAAGCATTTTTTGACAACCTATTTGGCTGAATAGGTTGTCAAAAATACTTTTGAACTTCCGGGTGGCGCCACCTTTCTCGCTGGGTGCTAATTTATGGCACTCCGCACTGAATATGGTAAAAGCCGGTGAAAACAGCAACGAACAGCTGTTCCCGGCTTCAATTTCCCTCTCTGGTTGAAAGAGAGAGAAAGAGCAAGAGGGGGGATAGTGGTAGATTCCCCTAGGGGCTTTGTTTTTGTTATGCAAAGTCCCGAAAGGTCGAATCCCTTTGAATCCTCCCTTAATCTCCAGTATTCACTGCGCTTCTGCAAAAGCAGGAAAAGAGGAAGGTGTCCACTTCTGCTAACAATTGATTTCTTTTTGTGGATTTCTAAAAGCAGACGGAAGAAGCATGAGTGAACAATTATTGGTTTGCAAGTATTTTTGATTTCCTGACTTCCACCTTTTTTTAAAAAAGAGAAATCTTTTTTCCCCCCTTCTTTTAATTGCTTAAAATGGCGTTTGAGAGCAATTGAAGGCAGAGCGATACATCAAAGGGAGCCTTGCTGTGGAATCGAAACTGAATGGAGATTTTATCTTATTGTGTTGGGACTGTGGATTGTTGGATTATATTACATAGTTTAAGTATTTCACAAGGGGATTCTCAGCAGGAACTTTGTCATGAAGGTTCTTTCAGAAGAATGGATTCGTGACTTTATACAGGACTACACAGAAAGTATGTATTTAATTATTCAAAAATACGAATTGATAAAAAATGGGGACATTTTGGATGAGAGCTTGGCGGAAATTAACCAGTGCAACCACTTGGAAAATAGAATGGAGGAGATACAAACAAAAGTGGATAAATATGAAGATATGATCGTGAATAAACAAGTTGATGTAAAGAAGTTTTTTTAAAATAGTTTGGATGAAATGCCTGAATTTGTGCTACAGGAGGCTGTCTCCTGAATCGAAAAAACTCACATGGTTAATGTTTTCCAAGAGTTCTCTTTTTGGACTGATGGAATATACGGCAGTAATTTGTGGATTCTTGGACATAAGGAACTACTAGGAAATATTGTGACTGACTTTTCAAAAGGAGTAATGAAGGAAAGACAGAGATTAATGCATCAAAAAAAATGGCAAGAGACAAAAGTATTATCCTTGAAACAAGGTTTTTTTGAAATATTAACAGACAAAAATATTAGTGTCCCGGAAAGACAATTTCTGAGGAAGATCTGGAAGAAATGGGTTGATTATATGTTTTATATCTATCATAAAAGACTAGATATTTGGATCTATACTGGATTTTGACGAGGAAGGACTAAAGTTGAATAGATATTGTAATTTTCTGTATTGAAATTTTATAATGTGTTGCACTGAATTTTAAATAGAATATTCTCAAATGATCTTATGTAAGAAAGACCTGGGGGGGAAATTATATGGTTATAGAAGCTATAAGGGAGATATTTTTTGAATTGGATTGGATTTTTATGCTTTAGCTGGTTTTAAATACTTTAGGATTCTATTGATTTATATATTTTATTACTGTTAATTTTTTTAAAAATTATTTTTATTTTTATTTTTTTGAAGGATTTTGGTTATGTTAGGAGGAAGTCAGAGCTAGAGAGGGAAAATTGGTATAATAGTTTTGGGGAAAAATTTTCTTAGCATGTTTGTTTTATTTTTAACTATACCTTGTGCTTGTTCTGGGAAGTCAGGGGAGAGGGGGGAGGGGATTAGTGAAGGGAGGTGGGTTGTGGGGAAAGGCGGAAAAAATTTTTTTGTAAAACTTTTTGAATTAAAAAAAAACTTTTAAAAGTAAAAAAAAATCTCTGAAGATCGTGCGCCACTGCTGATTCCCCCCCCTCTACGCACACTGTTCTACTTACTCACTTAACAGCTGTCTCACTTGGTAGCAGAAATTTAGAGCCCAATTGTAAATCGAGGACCACCTGTATTAGATATATTCATTAGGATTACTCATTTCCTCTTTGCCAACAGCAACTTGACAATCTTCAGTTATTTAGATGCTTTGAGATGTTCCAGAGAGCTGCTGTTAGCATTCAAAGTCACCATTATCAGAGTAGTGTTTCACTCCCCTTCTTATTTATTTTCATCTCACCTTTATTATTTTTACAAATAACTCAAGGTGGCAAACATATCCAACACATCTTCCTCCTCTTATTTTCCCAACGATCCTGTGAGGTGGGTTGGACTGAGAGAGAATGACTGACTCAAACTTACCAATTGGCTTTCATGGCTAAGGAGGAGTTGAACTCATAGTCTTCCTCTTCCTAGCCTGGCGCCTTAACCACAAGATGAAACTGGTTCTGACGCCCATCTCAATATCAAAGCCACTTTTGGGATGCCTCAGATTGTTGACCCCTGGTGGCTACCTGGACGAATCTCCCTCCACTTTTCTTGGTAAAGATTCAGGAGTGGCTTGCCTTTTTCTTCCTAGGGCTGAGTGAGAGTGACGGGTCCAAGATCACCCAACTGGTCTTGTACCTAAGGCAGGATTAGAACTCCTGGCTTCTAGCTTGATTTCTTAACCACCACTCTAGATTGGCTTCTTCTTTTACAGTTACACAATAAAAACCAGAGTGGCTCAAAGGAAGAGGGAGAAGGTGTGCTATTTGGCATCTGTTCAAATAATGCATTTATTTAATAATGTATTTCATTCTTACAATTCTATTAACAATTCTTTTTGACTTTTGGCTTGAGCCAGGTGACACATTTAGGGCACATAGACTCACATTTTCTATCTTGATAACAGATGGTATGTTTTATTTTTGTCTACTGTCTTCTGGGCATCTTCTGTTTCTATGTGTTACACTGAACACATTTATTGCCATAAAATTGCAAAAGAGGAAATAACAATCCATGACAAACCTACTGTATAAAATTACAATCAGTAATCTGATTCTTGTAGATAACCTATAAGTATAAAAAGATAGAAAAAGCTACAAAGCTTGTATGTATGTATGTATGTATGTATGTATGTATGTATGTATGTATTGTTGGATTATGACAATTATGTGTTAAAACGAAACAGGATAAAAAGGGGGAAGGAAAGAAAAAAGAAGGGAAAGATTACAGAATATACCGAATTATGGACACCTACACAATCATTGATTGCAACTAATATGAAACCAACAAGCATGATCCATAAATGGGATGGAGAGCTGTGACAGACGTATAAAATCATGATTGACAGGCTTAGCTGTAAGGTATCTTTAATACTGATATACCTGAAAACATGATGCTAAAGCCAATAAAGCTCCTAGCACATCTATTTTTTTTTATCCAGAGAAATAAAAATGATGATCAGGTTATTCCTTCATAATGACTGATTGACTGATTAAGGTGGCATAGGGAAATAAAGGAAGCTGAAGTAGCAAAAAGCTAAGGAATCTCTGCTTTAAAGGCTTTCAGAGATCATCGCTTGGCAAATAGGGATTTTTCCAAAGGTCCCCTCTTTTAGGAGAGTGTCATGCAGGTGCCCTCATCCAAATAGAAATAGGGCAGAAAGGTCTTTCCAATGAAGGAAGCATCTGAGAATGAATGGAGCAGAGCTGTGGTCCTGGCATCAAAAAAGGCCAGTTGCCCCTCTTCGCAATTGAGAGAGATGCGGATCCTCGTGGGCTTCTCAGTCACAACCAGGTTATAGCATATTGATGGAGTAATGGCCGTGTATTCCACTCCATATTCCGCAAACCCCCAGCTCCTGATCTGCTCATCAGCATTTGTTAAGTTCACTGGCTTGTTGGCAACCCCTACATGCCATTCTCCTGTACCTCCTACCATAACTTCCCAGAAATGTCTCCCTGTTGAGAACTTCTGACAACCAAGGACACAAGGATTATATTCAAATCTCTTGCCGTCTGAGACAGGATGTTTTTGTTTAACTGGCTTAATTCCTTTGACACTTTTTCGATCTTTGGAGACGTCAAGGCGGTGAGGATGGGCTGTGTTTGGATCCAGAGTTACATTCTCTGTAAAGGGGAAGGAAGGAGAAAGAGATTCAGCTGCAGCCCTGGTTTGTGTCTTCACCCTCAAGAGTTTAACCCTCTTGTGTGAATGGAGTTCAGCTTCCAAACACCCCCTCCAGGACTGGAAGACTCATTGTTCTTTTAAACAGCACCTAAGCCATTGCCTAGTCAAGACTCCTCCAACTTTGGCAACTGAAAGACTTGTGGACTTCAACTAACAGAATTCCCCTGATGGGGCTGCTTGTGTCCAGGTCCTCTTTGCTCTCTTTTCTACAAGCACTTGGGCTCTCCCATTGTCTTATTCCCATCCTCTGTTCACTTCCGGCCTGTTTGGCACCCCTCTGGCCTTCTCTTTCCATTCACTTAGGTTGCCTTCACCATTTTCCAGTCCATCTGCCTCCCCTTCAGCTGCCACTAAGCTGCACACCTTCAGGATCCATTGATTACCTGTACAGCTCTTGGCTCCTCCACTCAGCTCTTCGTCTCTTGGCTCCACTGGTCAATTCCCCTAATCTCTAGTCTCCCATGTGGCTGCTACTTGGCTGATTGCCCTCCAGCTCCACCATGCTGGATGGAGAATTCTGAGAACTGAAGTCCACAAGTCTCACAATGGCCAAGGATGAAGACCTCTGGCCAAGTCCTTCAAACCCTTCATAGTGCTCCACCTCTTCTAGCCTCCCTGCACAATTCTCTTTAGCTTCCACCTTGCAGGTGAGATTAATGGGGCTGGGAGTGAAGTGTGGTTGGCTTTGCCTTCAGTGAGTTGCTGGGAGGGCCAAGGTTGAACAGGGACTCTACCTGGAGCATTAATCGAGAAGATCAGGCAGAGAAAGAGGCTGCCATGTTTCAATTCTGAACTGGCAGAGTCAGAAGGATCCCCCAGAGGTAACTTGGGACACACGATGGGATGTGAGGAAAATCCGCCCTTTTCTTTGTGAGTGTCAGGGTATCACAGTCATGTACAAAAGGGGAGGATCTTGCACAGGAAACCTCTGCTTTCATCAGTCTGATGGCCCACATGGTGGAGGCAACCCTGATGCTCCAAGGTTGCTATGTGCTTTGACCCAAAGGACCCAATTTCTCTGATCCCAAAGACCTGGTCTCTCACCAACTTATAGTCAGGCAGTGAAATCAACAGGATGTTTTTAGCTTGGTAGGAATTCAATATTCCTTTCAGTCCCAGGCCATATTTTCCCATTTGTCCAGATATTTCATTCTACACCAAGATCGGCTTTATTTTTCTAGATTATGTATAGAACAGAACAACAGCTTTATTTGGCCAAGTATTTTCAGAAACACAAGGAATTTGTCTCTGCTGAATAAGCTCATATTGTACATATAAATAGCAAGTAATAATCCATAAATCATAAAATCATTAAAGTTTACTGGATCATCATAGTCTTATATAGTATCTAATCCTATATTTTTCTTTTTTCTTACTCTATCATGTTTCTCTTAAAGCTCCTGGCATCAGAGCTTAAAATTGCAAACGACTTAGATTTTTATAACTCATATTTACCTTCCTGTAGTTGAAGTCCACTTTCCAGAGTATCTGGGGAAGAAAAGGGAGGGATTCAGTATCTCATCACTGGAACTGGAGCAACAGAAGGGCCTCCCTCAGATACCCTGGTTTGCTTTCCTTGGACTCAAATCAGGAAATAAGGAATATGGAAAGCTACAAACTAAAATGTCATTGGTAGCTGTATATAATCCATTAGATACAAATATATTCTGCTATATATTCCATATACAGGTGATTCTTGATTTACAACTATTTCTTTAGTGAAGTTATAGCGGCACTGACAAAAGTGATTTATGACCGGTTCTCACACTTACGACTGTTGCAGCCTCCCCAGTCACATGATCAAAATTTAGGCCTCTGGGAACCAGCTTGTATTTACGAGGGTTGCAGCATCCCATGGTTCTGGGATTGTCATCTTCAACCTTCCTGGGGAGCTTCTGACAAGCAAAGTCAATGGGGGAAGCCAGATTCATTTATCAACAGTGATTCACTTAACTGCCATGATTTTCTGAATAACTCTGGCAAAAAAGTTCGTAAAATAGGGCACAGATCATTTAATAATAATAATAATAATAATAATAATAATAATAATAATAATAATAATGATGATGATGATGATGATGATGATGATGATGATGATGATAATAATAATAATAATAACAATAATAAATTATAATAATAATTATAATAAATAATAAAACAATAATAACAATTTAACAACTGCCTTGCTTAGCAACAGAAATTTTTAACTCAACTGAGGTCGTAAGTCCATTATACTTAGTGGAAATTTATTCTGCTTCCCCAGTGATCCCTGCACATAGATTTGGGATACAAAGGAGAGAGGGGTGGAGCCTCCCAGCAACTCCAGTTTACAGAGAACAGCCACCTCTGTTCTGTGCTGGTCTTCTCCTGTTTGTGGGCTCCAAAATGAAACTAAGCCACCCTGGAGGAACAAGGAAGCTAAGGAGGGGCATTCTGTGAGGTCACAGGAGAGATTGCAATCTCCTGTTGAGCCCCAGAGCTTTTTCCCCTCTGTCACATCAGGACAAAGAGGCAGTCTAAGATGGCTGCCACAAAGCTGGGAGAGAGGATGACCGTCTAATCACAGTGCAGGAGTGAAGTTAGTGGACAGTGTCTGGAACTGGATGAGAAGAACTTTATTTATTTGAATTCTCAAATCCCAAAAAGAATTTGGAAAAGGGCACTTTGAAAAAATATTAAAATTGAACGCAACAGAATCAAACGGGGGGGAAAGGACAGAAAAAATGCTAAAAATACAGAAAATTGGACTTTTAAAATGAACAGGCGTTTTATTGGAAAGGCATCTTGAAACGTTGGAATTATTCACTCAAAAATTAACACTATCTTTACACTGTGGAAAATTGGAAAACCGGTTTAATACTGAAACTTAATTAAAGAGTAAGGGATGCAGTGGCTCTGTGGCTAAGATACTGAGCTTCTCGAATCTAAAAAACAGGCAGATTAAGCTCGGAATATAAAGAAATAAGAATACTTAGCATTTTGAGAAGTGTTTGTAAGTCTGAATGTATGGTTTTTGGATTATTGGATAAAAAGGGGATTCAATAAAACTCAACAAGATACTTCATCAAGAAGAATAGAGTGGAAGTTGGGAAGAGGTGGCGTTGGGAATTCAAAGTACAAAGAAGACACTGGTGAGACACTACCAGAAAATTATGGAAAAATTGAGAGTATAGATGAAATGCTGGGAAATGTAACACAAGAGACAGTGAGTGTTCAAGACACCCAGGAAGAGAAGGAGCCAACTGAAAGAGGAGATGGAAAAAGGGGACAGATAAAACAAATGGAACAAAAAAAGAGAGAGAATAATAAAAACAACAGGGATTGATGATATAAGCCAAGGGAAGAGTACTCTAAGGAAATTAAAAAAGAAACCGGGGAAACAGGAAGATTTTTATGAGAGAAAAATAGGGGCATGAGTAGATATTTCAAAAACTAGACAATGGAAAAGCATATAGAAGGGAGGAAAGTTTAAAATGAGTAGGCAAGATGTGGAAATAAATAGAAAAAAAAATCCAAGAGAGGAATATGGTAGACAAGCTAAGAAAAGAATAATCAAAGCTTTAAGGCGGGTAAAAGATGATGGGTAGAAAAGAGAATATGTTTAACATAGTAGTGGCATAACAAAACAAAACAAAACAAAAAATTAGAGGGATGGGATTTAGAGAAAAGGGGATTAATAAAATACACATTTTTATGTAATAAGGAGAAGCAATAATGAGAGGAGAAATTAAAACTTGAAGAATGGCATTACTAAATTATAATTCAGTATGAATGTGAGTAAGTTTGTTAAATATAATAAATATGATCAAAACATATGATGTGTAGATGATGATTGATATAAAAATAACATATTGAAACATTGAATAATTAAAAAATGAAGGATTATAAATTGAATAAGCAAATAATGAAAGATCTTAATTTAACATAAATGAGGGTATTATTAGAAATATATGTTTGTTAAATGAAAGATGATGGATAATATTTTATGAAAGATGATATTATTAAGTATATTTTAATAATATGTGGATTGACATAAAAATAATACATAGAATTACTAAAAAAAATATAATTGTCTCAAAATGATGGATAAAATAGGGTAATTGTCCGTAGTAATTGCAGAGGTCGCATATAATAATGCTGTACACAGCAGCACGGGGTTAACTCCTTTTCAGATAACCACCGGCATGGACTTAGTTCCAATGCCTGAACCCCTGTGCAACCCCCCACTTCCATTTCCCTAACGGACTGGATGAATTCGTTGATAAAAGGGTGGGAAAATACAAAAAAGGCCTTAGCTGTAACAGCTCAAAAATATAAAGCCCAAGCTGACAAACACCGTTCCCTTCAACCCCCTTTTTGCATTGGGGATAAAGTCTTTTTATCTACTAAGTATCTGAGGTTGAGAATACCAAGCAAAAAATTTGGTCCAAAATTTTTGGGCCCTTTCCTCATTGTAAAGATTATTAATCCCGTTAGCGTCCAATTTAAACTCCCTCGAATATTGGGAAAAATACACCCGGTATTCCATAGCAGTTTATTAAAACCTGCTAGACAATCTGGACTGAGACCTCTACCTCCCACCCCCACAACACCCTTGATAATCCAAGGTGAAACCCACTATGAGATCAAGAAAATCCTTGACTCTAGACTATACAGAGGTCAATTACAATATTTAGTCCACTGGAAAGGATATCCATTATCAGAATCTACTTGGGTCAAAAATTGGAAAATGCTGACAATTTGATTAAACAATTTCACGACACTTTCCCTGACAAGTGTCAAGGGGGTTGGGAGTGGGAGGCACCGTTTATCGGTGGTTCTCCTCCTATCTCTCTGACCTGTCGCAGACGGTGTTGACAGGAAGGCAGAGGTCGACTGCGAGGCACCTTACTTGTGGGGTGCCACAGGGGTCGATTCTCTTGCCCCTCCTGTTCAACATCTATATGAAGCCGTTGGGCGAGATCATCAGTGGTTTCGGGGTGAGATATCAGTTGTACGCTGATGACACTCAGCTGTACTTTTCCACCCCGGGCCACCCCAACGAAGCTGTCGAAGTGCTGTCCCGGTGTTTGGAGGCCGTACGGGTCTGGATGGGGAGAAACAGGCTCAGGCTCAATCCCTCCAAGACGGAGTGGCTGTGGATGCCGGCACCCCGATAGAGTCAGCTGCAGCCGCAGCTGACTGTTGGGGGTGAGTTATTGGCCCCAAGGGAAGGAGTGCGCAACTTGGGTGTTCTCCTGGATGCACGGCTGTCGTTTGAAGATCATTTGACGGCCGTCTCCAGGAGAGCCTTTCACCAGGTTCACCTGGTTCGCCATTTGCGCCCCTTCCTTGATCGGGATGCCTTATGCACAGTCACTCATGCTCTCGTTACCTCTCGCCTGGATTATTGCAATGCTCTCTACATGGGGCTCCCCTTGAGATGCACTCGGAGGCTTCAGTTGGTCCAGAATGCAGCTGCGCGGGTGATAAGAGGGAGTTCCACGTAACTCCCATGTAACACCTCTCCTGCGCAGACTGCACTGTGTCGTGTCCCACTCCTCCGCTGACGGCCGGGTCAGGGAAATCCGAATCAGGCTTGCCTCTGCAGCTCTGCCCAAAGTCCTAGCAAAGTCCTCAGAGCAGGCAGGAGACCAGTAAGTGACTTCGGCAAGATAAGTTCGACTTTTGCCTGACTCAGAGACTGCCAGAAAGCAGATCCTTTATATAGGCCATGGGGTGTGGCTCCATGACTCAGCACTCATTAAGGCCTGCCCCTCCCTTCCTTCTGTTGCCTCCGCCTATCCAGCCTTCTGATGCGAGGGTCACACCAATCAGCAGCTGTTGGGAATAAACCCTCCTCAGGCTCACATGCTGTGGAGGAGGGGGAGGGGTCTAGCTGCTCCGTTTGCCTGGGCATGGAGTCAGGGCTGGGGCCGGGAGATGCTCCTTCTTCTGCAGTTTGTGTGGGCATGGAGCCAGGACTTGGGCTGGGAGGCATACATTCTTCAGTGTTCGGGAGCAGGTAAGAAGGCCCCGGCTGCTCTGAGGGCGGGCAAGACACAACACACTGGCTACCTGTTGCCTTTCGGGTGCATTTCAAGGTTTTGGTTACCACCTTTAAAGCGCTCCATGGCTTGGGGCCTGGGTACTTACGGGACCGCCTGCTGTTACCTCATGCCTCCCACCGATCTGTACGCTGGCAGAGAGAGGGACTTCTCAGGGTGCCGTCCGCCAAACAATGTCGGCTGGCGGCCCCCAGGGGAAGATCCTTCTCTGTGGGGGCTCCTACTCTTTGGAATGAGCTTCCCCCTGGTTTACGCCAAATATCTGACCTTCGGACCTTTCGCCGCAAATTGAAAACATATTTGTTTGTTCGCGCGGGGCTTTCTTAGACTGTTTAGATTTTGAATTTAAATTTTATTTAAGTTTTAAATTGGGGTTTTTAGATTTTAAATATTTTAATTTTTCGGCCAAATTGTATAATAAGTTCTTTAATTTAGTTTTTAATTGTACATTGTTTATTTTTATCTTGGCTGTACACCCCCCTGAGTCCTTCGGGAGAAGGGCGGTCTAGAAATCTAATAAAATAAATAAATAAATAATAATAAACCTAAGAAAACTCTTGGAGGGGGGAGACGGGGGTAGAAGGGAAGTGCGGACCACCAACACTCTTCTTTATTAATTCTTTGTTTTCTTTCCTAGGATATAGCTTCTTTTGCAAGGGGGGACACCTGTCAGGCCTGGAAACCATACTAAGCCGTGGGTTTCCAGACGCTGCCACATTTCTCCCGTGGGGGGAAGAAAGGGGGTTGATGGGTATGGTAACATTTTTCAAGCGGTCAAGGTCAGATTGTGTTCGCATCTGCCGAAGGAGTGGCAAGAAGAGGTTTCGAATAAAGTGGAAGAAACGTTCGACCATGTAACCGGCAAAGGGGTTAGCGGGGTGGGACTCTTGGGGTTTGTATAACTGGGAAAAGAATCCGGAAGTTTCAGTTTTGGAATTTCACTCATCATGTGCCAGTTTCCTTATGCTAGTAAAGAACTTTGAAGGACAATGGCTTCAGAGTTTTTTTTATGCAGAAGAGGTTTTTCTGGAACCTTGACAGTAATAAGATAAAATATTGTTCCAGAAGGAACATTAGAGCTTGATTAACCAAAATATTTGATTACAACTGGATGCTTAAACAAATTAATGATAGGTAACTGTTGTTTGCACAAAAATGTAATACACACACCGGCACATTGTATTTGAAATTTGAATGGAAGATGCTTTTATGTTTGTATGGTTTTAAAAAATAAAAAACTTTTTATAAAAAAAAAGAAAAAAGAAAATCACATGATTGTGGGGATGATACAATGGTCATAAGTATGAAAAACAGTCATAAATCACTTTTTTCAGTGCCATTCTAACTGTGAACGGGCACTTAGTGAACTGTTGTAAGTTGAGGACTACCTGTAAATGGTCAACTATGAGTAGTTAATGGTTCCCGTTTTTAGGTAGCACATCTTTAATGGGAGAAACCAGAAAATTCCTCTTCCCCTCCTGGTGCCAAGACACAAGGCCTTTCTACAGAGAAATGAGGGTATCTCTTCTGCTGATCCTGAAATTGATCCCATTTTGATCCCCTTGATAGCAACCCAGAATCTCCCTTGGATGCTCTGGGATCAGAATGTCACCCAGTGTAAAATCTTTGTGGCTCTTTTTTACCTATTATTTTTTCCATGGCACTTTTCAGAAAGAAGGTGACATCAATGCAATCCCACATTGTCCACTTCGGGTCTTCAAGTAAATCCACCGGATTCTCATATGTTTCCTTAGCCTGGTACCTGGCAAGACAAAAGAACATCATCTATCATCCTGTCAATGTAAGAAGCTTTGTGGTGCCTGGTTGTGTTTAGCTTTTAGTTGATAAGTGGGGTGTTAATGGCCAGCTCATTGTCATTTTCTTGTGTTGCCCATTCTCAGCTCCTAAATACCTGGTAAGGTAAAGGTAAAGGTTCCCCTCACACATACATCCTAGTCGTTCCCGGCTCATCTCCGTTTCAAAGCCGAAGAGCCAGCGCTGTCCGAAGATGTCTCCGTGATCATGTGGCCGACATGACTCAACGCCAGAGGCGCACGGAATGCTGTTATCTATCGACAGCTCAGCTGTATTAGCCTCTGAGCCACCACGTCCCTTAGATACCTGGTAAGCTGGTGGTAAATCAGCACTCTTGTTGACTGACAAGGGACCCTGTTTCCCAGGCTTCAGTCATTTCTCTGGCTAGCTATTCAAATATGGGCACCATGACAACCCAGTTTCAGTTTGGGGCTCCCTACTCTTGAAAATTCTTGTGAATCTCTTGGCCAAAAAAATAAATTGTATCTTCCAAATGACTTATGACTAATATGGGTGAGGCAGATAATGAGTTAGAACAGGGGTCCTCAAACTTTTTAAACATGTGGCCAATTCACAGTCCCTTAGACTGTTGGGGGGCTGGACCAGCTGGGTGGGGGTGGCTAGGTGGTCATGTGACTGGGTGGGCGTGGCCAGTTTAGCAGTCCAAACAATACACACAAATTAAACTTTAGTTTGTTTTGCTCCAGAGGGTGGAAATCAGGTTAGTGAAGGGATGTGGCTGTCTTGAGGTGTGTATGAGGGATTTTCTCTCTCTCCCCCTCCCTCCCTCTATCTCTGTCTGCCGGGGAGTCAAAAAATGGGCCCATAATTGGCCTCCTGAGGCCGCCCTGCCTCCCGTTTTTGGCCTCCCCAGCCTACAGTACCTCTATGCTGTCTAAAAAAGGCCTCCACCCATCTCATTTTTGCCTGCTCCAGCCTCCAGAAGGCACATAAGGGCCGGCGGGTAGGTGAGGCGATATGGGCGGGAAAGCCTTGTGGTCCCGTGCGGGCCAGATTAATGGCTTCGGCGAGCCATATCCAGCTCACGGGCCGTAGTTTATTCCACCCCTAAGTTCGAAGATGGATATAACATTCAAACTGATCTTGACGGATTAAAGGTAATGCAATGAAACTGAATAGAGATGAATGCAGTTACAACTATCCTTAAATTTATGACTATTTGTTACAGCAGTTACAGTTACAGCAGCTCTCAAAAAACTGACTTACAACCATTTTCCCACTTAACATCTGTCACAGTATCTCTGTAATCACAATTCGGGTGATTGGCAACCAGCATGTATTTATGATAGTTGCATTACTTAGAACAGCTTACATCCTACAGTGATACTTTTAAAACCATCAAACATCTTTGGATAAAAAGGCTAAATTCAATCTAAACAACTGGCTGACTGTGAAACCAACTGTAATAATGGACCATATCAAATATTGCTAATTATATTGTATTGAGGTTGTCTGAGAAAATATCTAAAAAGCCCTGAAATACAATATGCTATCATTACATTAAAATACTGCTAAATACAAACAGAACTTTCCAAATTAGGAAAACTGCTGGAGGAGCTGCTGATCTCTGAGACTGTAAAGAAAAGGTGGATATACTTACTTCTTCAAGGTGCTTCCAATGTCCTAAAAAATAGAGACGAAGCACTGAAAGGAGCCATTTCCTTTGCATAAAATTAAATTCTTACATTCACAAAATACATGAGTGAAACATCTGGACAACCAGACACTGACCGACATATAAAGTATATGTATATTTAAAAATATAAAGTATATTTTTTTAATAAAAAAACCCATTGTTCTTTTTCACCAACTGCTCAGCTGTTTTAGAGAGGTATATTTTTACTTCCTTGTCTAAGAAAAATTATACCCCAGTTGAATCCAGCACAATTACAATATTGGAAAAACAAAATAGTGCATCAATAGGATAAAAATATCCCTGCATTTACGCTTCCAGAATCAAGGCACTTTGGAAAATCAAAGTGGTTATAATACTTTGTAGAAGGTCATCAGTGTTAGGTTTCTCCTTGCCCTGGAGATTAAGGGGAGGGAGAGACCCTACAAAGAACACATAACACCACATCCCCTAATAGGGGAGGGGAGCCTCAAATTGTGAAGAATATAGAGACATATAGAGTACTTTGAATTCTTCCTTTTTGCATGGCCTGATTTTTCTTAATTATATATACCAACTATTAGCCATTACAGGTCGTCCTTGAGTTTCAATAGTTCATTTAGTGACCATTTGAAGTTACTACGGTACTGAAAATTGCTCTATGATAATTTTTCATATTTAAGACTCTTGCAGGATCCCCATGGTCACATGATCAAAATTTAGCCACTTGGCAACTGATTCATATTTATGAGGGTTGCAGCGTCCTGGGGTCATGTGATCACTATTAGTGACCTTCTGACAAGCAAAGTCAATGAGGAAACTGGTTCATTTAACAATCATGTTACTAACTTAACCACTGCAGAGATTCATTTAACAACAGTGGCAAGTTTGTAAAATGGGCAAAAGGTCATAAAATGGGCAAAATTCAATTAACAACTGTTTCACTTAGCAAGAGAAATTTCAGGCCCAATTGTCATCATAAGTCAAGGACTACCTATAGTCTTCATACATTCCAGTCTCCTTTCCATAGAAAGAGTCAAAAAGTTTACTAAATGAGGAGTTGAAAAAAGATTTTGAACTTGGTCGAGTGCAGACATGGAAAAATATATCAATCTCCACAAGAGAAAAATGGATGGAAAAAGTGATGGAGCTAGAAAAAAAGAAAAAATTGACTGCTTTAATTAGATATGACCCTTTGTTTCTACTTGGAAGCTGCTTCTAAACTTTGTGCTGGAGATATTGATGCTTGATTTTTGATTTTTCTTGATGCTTGATTTTTCTTATTAGACTAATTTGTTTTTATAGACATGGCTAATAATTACTAAATATTCAAAAATAACAAATTGAGGCTGTAATTTTATTTTGTATTTTACTGTGCAGAAAAATGTTGAAAGAATGTTTTTTTCCCCTTTATCCTACACTTCTTTTCCGTTCTTATCCTTCTCCATTTTCTTTATTTTCATTTGTACTTTTCACCATTATAATTTCAATTAAATTTATGGGAAAAATAAGGAAAGAGTCAAAAAGAGTATTCTGTGGAGGGGCTAAAGCAGGCTATTCCATTTCATCAATGGTACACCATGATACAAAAAAGATATTGAGACAGAGAGAAGCACTAAAGATGATATTGGCTCTGGAGGCCAAACTGTACAATGAATGGCTAAGGGAACACGGTATGCTCAGCCTAACAAAGAGAAGGCTTAGGGGAGACACGACAGCCATCTTCCAATACTTGAAGGGCTCTCATAGGGAAAAGGCATCTATTTATTCTCCTTACCACCTGAGAGCAGGACAAGAAGCAAGGGGTGGAAGCTCATCACACAGAGATCCAACCTTAAATAAGGAAGAATTTCCTGACAGTGAGAATTATTGATCAATGGAACAGCTTCCCTCCCTGAGTTCTGGGTGCTCCATCACTGGAGGCTTCCAATAATAGATATCTTTAGGATGGTATAAGGACCCATTGACTTCTGCTTTGGGCAGAGGATTGGACTAGAAGACCTCCAAGGTCCCTTCCAGCCCTAGGATTCTATGATCTCAACTTCCTGCCTGACCTGTAAGAGTTGGCTGGCTGGCTGCTGAAGTTTCTCTTCTATCTCCTGGATGAGATCTTCAAGAGAGCCCAGTTCCTCCATGTGTTTGGCCAAACCCTTCTCTTTTCTTGCCATAATGTCCTTCTCTGTTTCTTCCATTTTAGTCAACAGAAACGTCTCCTGTGCTTCTAACCAGAATTTTAGCCAGCTGAATTCAGCCACTACATGTTTTTTTAGGTTTTTGATGATGTCCTAAAACAAGAAAGAGAAAAAGCAAAAGGCATCATTTTATTTTATTTTAATTATTTTACTTAATTATTTTAATTTTATTAAGTGAGGTGGGAGAATTTCCTAAAGAGAAAAAACCCCTTTTGATATTTAAAAAAACCGCAAGGGGGAAAGGTTTCTAAAAAGAAAAAAAAAGGCTCCAGTTTAAATGATCTCTCATGAAAATTTTCTTGGCAATCAGGGATTCCAAAAAAGAGACAGAAAAATATATGATTTCACAATTTTTTCAATAGGATGAAATACGGTTTGCATTTATTTATTAAACAAAACAAACCCATTGTATAAAACATAGCTCAAGGGATAGGTGCACTTATCCCAACTGTGACTAATTGAAGCAATGGTGACATCTCAGACCCCAGGTTAAGAACAAGTTCTCTGCCCTAAAACCATCTTTAACTTTGATTTTCCTTTAAGTCGGAACTTGTACTTACAAACAGGCTGCCTATTATCAAAGATGGCGGATGGGATTCTCCTTCCTATTAGCTCAGAAGCTCCTCCCCATTGGATCAATACTTACAAGCCTCTCCTGCACTCTTTGCTCTGTGTGGCTTTTGTATGTAGCTATTTTTTCTTTCTGCTCCTTCTGAGCCTTCAGGAAATCCTCAACCTTAATCTGAAGAGAAAATACAAGTTTTGAGTTTCTTTTCCGTAAAGAATTACATCATAAGGAAGACCCAGTTAGAAAATAAAGTATATTCAATTGTCATAAATATATGGCAGTTGGCAAATGTCCAAATTTTGATCATGTGACCATGGAATGATGCAATGATCATAAGGATGAAAAAAATTATGTCACTTTTTCCATTGTCATTGTAACTTTGAACAGTCACTAAATGAAAGGTTCTAATTCGAGGACTCCCTGCAAGGGCACTAAAAAGAGCTGCCTGAGTCTCCTGGTTGCAGTCATCTCAGAAGCATCACTGAGAAATGAAAGTTTGGGCTGAGATGGCGTTGGCCTGATGCAGCAGGAGAGTTTTTCGGGGTCTGCACTCAAGATTTTGTAGGACTCCATGACAATTTCGCTCTAGAGTAAATGTGGAAAGGGAGCTGGCAAAGGGAGCCTATTTCTCCCTACAGGCAATTTCCGTTGCTAAGCAAGACTGCAACCATCATAAATACATGCCGGTTGCCCAGCATCCCAATTTTAATCAGTGACCACAGGGATGCTACAATGGTCATAACTGTGAAAACGGTCATAAGTCACTTTTTTCAATGGTGTTGTAACTTTGAACAGTCACACTAAACTAATGGTTGTAAATCGAGGACTCTGTCTTCAAAAAATTGCAGCCACAGAGGATAAAGCAGGAGCTGAAGGTCTCAGGTTGGAATTAGGGAAGATTATTAAAGGAATGGTCCAGGCAGAAAGTTGCACATGTGTGTAATAAGACCAGTAAGGAATGGGGGACACTGTTGCCTGGCAACTAGAAAAGTACAAGTAAAAAGGACTCCATTAGAAGGATGCTAGCTAAGGCACGTAGACATAAACTTTGGTAACTTCTAGCTTATTATAATAATAAAACACACCTTTTGATAAGAAAACTAAATGCAAT
Source organism: Ahaetulla prasina (assembly GCF_028640845.1). NCBI lineage: Eukaryota > Metazoa > Chordata > Lepidosauria > Squamata > Colubridae > Ahaetulla > Ahaetulla prasina. The sequence continues at coordinate 13,015,068 of NC_080540.1, forward strand.
TATGAGGAATAAAGGTAAAGTATAAGAAGCCAATAAAAAGTAACATGTCTTAAAGGAACCAATGAATGATTTTTAGAGTGTTAACTCCCTTAATCATATCTACATAAAATTTTACATCGTTCAGGGGTCTTGGTTCCTTTAACTGCTGAGACCCTTTTGAAATACTTCAATGAAAGTTCCTTGAATCACCTCTCATTTCTGGTTCCGATTGGCATCTGTGTCAGGCTAAAGCCAGTTTCCCTACAACAAAGGAAGCAAGTAAAGTGATCTAAGGATCTGGATGCCCCTCCAAAGCGATTCCTCCTGGCTGATCCCTACCTGGTATTCCAGGAAAGCCTCCTCCGCAGGGATCACCGAGTGGCCCTTGTGCTCTTTGGATCGGTCGCAGACCACGCAGATGAGGGTCTCGTGGTCCCTACAGAAGAGCTTCAGGGGCTCCCGGTGCTTCGGGCAGAAGCTCCCGCCTTCCTCGTCCCTGGGACCTCCGCATCGCCTGGCCTCTTCCACCATCCGCCCTAACTGTCTGTTGGGGAGGAGGTTGCGGGGCGCGAAGATCCGTCTGCACTGGGGGCAGGAAGCCTTTGATTCCGATGTCCCCCAACTGCGGGTCAGGCAGCCCCGGCAGAAGTTGTGCCCGCACTCCGGGATGAGCACGGGGTCCTGGAAAAACTCCAGGCAAATGGAGCAGGTGGCTTCTTCCAGCAAACCCTGCAAGGGCGCTTCGGCAGCCATCGCCGCTTCCAGAAGAAAAGAGAAAGTTAAGTTTCGCTTCCTCTCCTCCAAATCAGCTGACCGCCTTTGGGCTCTGCCCAGACGGGAAACCCAAATAAATTGTAGTTGCTGTTCCGGTCAGCTTCGCTGGCTTCTTAAAGGAAAAGGAAAGTATTTTGAAAAGAACAAATTGGAGAGAGGCGAAGAGTCACGGGATGGACCCCCGATCGATTATTATTGGCCCAATCAGCTCGTTAAAATGGGGGAGTTTTTAAAATCTAGGGAGAAGCAAATATTCTTGGGACGGATCCCCAATAAATTACTGATCCAGGTATCCTGCTAAAGGAAAAGATAATGAAAAATCCTGGGGAGAAAAAAACATGCATGGGACTCATTCACCACCAATTATTATTCAGCCAGCTACTTGTTAAAGGGGAAAATGCTTTTTAAAAAATGGGAAGAATGAAACGTTTATGGGACAGAATGAGTAAAGTTGGCATGGAAGAAACTGGGAGAAACCCTTGATACAACCCGAAAGCCGATGCTGCAATTGATAGAACGTCTCACAGCTAAAGGAGAATGTAGACATTATAATTCTTTTTCTAACTTCTAATATGGGTATGTGGCAGAGGAAGACTTGCCTGGATTGTTCCTTTCCCAGCCAATCAGGAAATGGATCAGGAAAACCTCTAAAACTGGGCAAACACTACCTTGTGGAATAATGAATTTGGAATGGGATCATTTGCTGGATGGAAATCTTCAACTTTGACCAATGAGCTCCCTTAAAAGGAACAGCAATGGATTGAAAGAGCCATTAGGAGTCTCAGGCCAACCTAGGACAGGAGGACCCTTGGGGGGGGGATCTGGTGGGGGGAGAACATCTTATAGCCCCTTGGTTAAAGGGCTTTTGGGGGAAACTTCCTTAGTCACAATGGGCTACCCAAGGGAACATGGACACTCCCAAGCCCCTTCCTTTATTTTGTAATTTTGGAGGTGGCACCTCATTTATGGAATGTCCTCCTCAGAGACCCTCATTTGGCCCCCACAGTGGCCTCATTTTGGCACCAGGTGAAAACCCTTCTGAGGAAGGAAGGAAGGAAGGAAGGAAAGGAAGGAAGGAAGGAAGGGTGTGTCATCTGGTTTTATTTTAGCAGACAGTCCATCAAAGTGTTCATGGTAGGCTCAAAATAGGATGATTTTTTATTAGCAGATCAATTCCTCACAATCTACATAAAAGGAATTAAATTCTGTTCAGTTTCATCACCATTCAAAAACACTATGTTTGAAGTTAGCCTGGTGATTTATTTATATTTCCTCTTTGGCTCTACTTATCTGATGAAAATTTTTGACTAGCATTCTTGGACCTGTAGGTATAAATAAAAGAAACTTTAAATCTTCCAGGTAAAGACCTTGGCAAATCACCCTCATGGTGTCAAGAAAATTGTATGGACATGTTCATGATATCATCAGGATTTGAACTCAACTCAGCAAAGTTTATTTTTTCCCCCTACTTCTGCAACCCCCTTCAGAGATTTTTAAGTGGGTCTCAAAGCTCACTTAATAACTGTCTCACTTGGCAGCAGAAATTTGGGGCTCAATTGTGCTTGTAAATTGAGGACTACCTGTATTAGGTATGTTCATTAGGATTACTCACTTGCACCTTTGCCAACAGCAACTTGTCAATCTTCAGTTATTTAGATGCTTTGAGATGTTCCAGAGATCTGCTGTCAGCATTCAAAGTCACCATTATCAGAGTTAAGTTTCACTCCCCTTCTTATTTATTTTCGTCTCACCTTTATTATTTTTACAAATAACTCAAGGTGACAAACATATCCAACACATCTTCCTCCTCCTATTTTCCCAACAATCCTGTGAGGTGGGTTGGACTGAGAATGACTGGCTCAAACTTACCAATTGGCTTTCATGGCTAAGGAGGACTTGAACTCATAGTCTTCCTCTTCCTAGCCTGGCGCCTTAACCATAAAGTGAAACTGGTTCTGACGCCCATCTCAATATCAAAGCCACTTTTGGGTTGCCTCAGATTGTTGACTCCTAGTGGCTACCTGGATGATTCTCCCTCCACTTTTCTTGGTAAAGATTCAGGAGTAGCTTGCCTTTTTCTGCTTCCTAGGGCTGAGTGAGAGTGACGGGTCCAAGATCACCCAACTGGACTTGTACCTAAGGCAGGATTAGAACTCTTGGCTTCTAGTTTGATTTCTTAACCACCACTCTAGATTGGCTTCTTCTTTTACAGTTACTCAATAAAAGCCAGAGTGGCTCAAAGGAAGAGGGAGAAGGAGTGTTATTTGGCATCTTTTCAAATAATGCATTTATTTAATAATATATTTAATTCTTACAATTCTATTAACAATTCTTTTTGACTTTTGGCTTGAGCCAGGTGACACATTTAGGGCACACAGCACTCACGTTTTCTCTCTTGATAACAGATGGTATGTTTTATTTTTGTCTACTGTCTTCTGGGCATCTTCTGTTTCTAAATATTGCACTGAATAAATTTATTGCCATAAAATTGCAAAAGAGGAAATAACAATCCATGACACACCTACGGTATAAAATTACAATCAGTAATCCGATTCTTGTAGATAATCTATATAAGTATAAAAAGTTGGTCTTGGCATATTCGGGTCTTTTCCCATGTAAGGTTGAGAGTATCTTGGTGACGTTTCGATGAGGTCTCACTGGTCATCTTCAGGCTGGTGCTTTCGGCTTCGTGCTTGTGCTTTATATATATATATATATATATAAAGTGCCTTAGATATACTGTATATATAAAGTGTAATACTTGCTGAAGTCCTGCTAGTGTTTGTTGGATTATGACAATTATGTGTTAAATTCAAACAGGATAAAAAGGGGGAAGGAAAGAAAAAAAGAAGGGAAAGATTACAGAATATCCCGAATTATGGACACCTACACAATCATTGATTGCAACTAACATTAAACCAACAAGCATGATCCATAAATGGGATGGAGAGCTGTGACAGACATATAAAATCATGATTGACAGGCTTAGCTGTAAGGTATCTTTAATACTGATATACCTGAAAACATGATGCTAAACCCAATAAAGCTCCTAGCACATCTATTTTTTTTTTATCCAGAGAAATAAAAATGATGATCAGGTTATTCCTTTATAATGACTGATTGACTGATCAAGGTGGCATAGGGAAATAAAGGAAGCTGAAGTAGCAAAAAGCTAAGGAATCTCTGCTTTAAAGGCTTTCAGAGATCATCGCTTGGCAAATAGGGATTTTTCCAAAGGTCCCCTCTTTTAGGAGAGTGTCATGCAGGTGCCCTCATCCAAATAGAAATAGGGCAGAAGGGTCTTTCCAACCAAGGAAGCATCTGAAAATATATGGAGCAGAGCTGCGGTCCTGGCATCAAAAATGGCCAGTTGCCCCTCTTCACAGTTGAGAGATATGCAGATCCTCGTGGGCTTCTCAGTCACGACCAGGTTATAGCATTTTGATGGAGTGATGGCTATGTATCCCCCTCCATATTCTGCAAACTCCCATCTCCTGATCTTCTCATCAACATTTGTTACATTCACTGGCTGGTTGGCAACCCCTACACCCCATTCTGCTGTACCTCTGACCATAATTTCCCAGAAATGTCTCCCTGTTGAGAACTTCTGACAGCCAAGGACACAAGGATTATATTCAAATCTCTTGCTGTCTGAGAAAGGATGTTTTCGCTTAACTGCCTTAATTCCTTTGACACTTTTTCGATCTTTGGAGATGTCAAGGCGGTGAGGATGGGCTGTGTTTGGATCCAGAGTTACATTCTCTGTAAAGGGGAAGGAAGGAGAAAGAGATTCAGCTGCAGCCCTGGTTTGTGTCTTCACCCTCAAGAGTTTAACCCTCTTGTGTGAATGGAGTTCAGCTTCCAAACACCCCCTCCAGGATTGGAAGACTCATTGGTTCTTTTAAACAGCATCTAAGCCATTGCCTGGTCAAGACTCCTCCAACTTTGGCAACTGTAAAACTTGTGGGCTTCCAACTCTCAGAAATCCCCTGATGGGGCTGCTAGTGTCCAGGTCCCCTCTGTTCCATTTTCTACAAGCACTTGGGCTCTCCCACTGTCTTAGTCCCATCCTCTGTTCACTGCCGGCCTGTTTGGCACCCCTCTGGCCTTCTCTTTCCATTCACTTAGGTTGCCTTCACCATCTTCCAGTCCATCTGCTCCCCTTCAGCTGCCACTAAACTGCACACCTTCAGGATCCATTGATTACCTGTACAGCTCTTGGCTCCTCCACTCAGCTCTTCGTCTCTTGGCTCCACTGGTCAATTCCCCTAATCTCTAGTCTCCCATGTGGCTGCTACTCGGCTGATTGCCCTCCAGCTCCACCATGCTGGATGGAGAATTCTGAGAACTGAAGTCCACAAGTCTCACAATGGCCAAGGATGAAGACCTCTGGCCAAGTCCTTCAAACCCTTCATAGTGCTCCACCTCTTCTATAATCCCTGCACAATTCTCTTTAGCTTCCACCTTGCAGGTGAGATTAATGGGGCTGGGAGTGAAGTGTGGTTGGCTTTGCCTTCAGTGAGTTGCTGGGAGGGCCAAGGTTGAACAGGGACTCTACCTGGAGCATTAATCCAGAAGATCAGGCAGAGAAAGAGGCTGCCATGTTTCAATTCTGAACTGGCAGAGTCAGAAGGATCCCCCAGAGGTAACTTGGGATGTGAGGAAGCTCTGCCCTTTTCTCTGTGAGCATCAGGGTATCACAGGCATGTACAAAAGGGGAGGATCTTGTACAGGAAACCTCTGCTTTCATCAGTCTGATGGCCCACATGGTGGAGGCAACCCTGATGCTCCAACGTTGCTATGTGCTTTGACCCAAAGGACCCAATTTCTCTGATCCCAAAGACCTGGTCGCTCACCAACTTATACTTAGGCAGTAAAATCAACAGGATGTTTTCAGCTTGGTAGGAATTCTATGTTCCTTTCAGTCCCAGTCCATATTTTCCCATTTGCCCAGATATTTCATTCTACAACCAAGATCGGCTTTAGTTTTCTAGATTATGTATAGAACAGAACAACAACTATATTTACCCAAGTGTGATCAGACACACAAGGAATTTGTCTCTGCTGAATATGCTCATATTGTACATATAAATAGCAAGTAATAATCCATAAATCATAAAATCATTAAAGTTTACTGGATCATCATAGTCTTATATAGTATCTAATCCTATATTTTTCTTTTTTCTTACTCTATCATGTTTCTCTTAAAGCTCCTGGCATCAGAGCTTAAAATTGCAAATGACTGAGATTTTTATAACTCATATTTACCTTCCTGTAGTTTAAGTCCACTTTCCAGAGTATCTGGGGAAGAAAAGGGAGGAATTCAGCATCTCATCACTGGAATTGGAGCAACAGAAGGGCCTCCCTCAGATACCCTGGTTTGTTTTCCTTGGCCTCAAATAAGGAACTAAGGAATATGGAAAGCTACAAACTAAAATGTCATTGGTAGCTGCATATAATCCATTAGATACAAATATATTCTGCTATATATTCCATATACAGGTGGTTCTTGATTTACAACTATTTCTTTAGTGAAGTTATAGCGGCACTGACAAAAGTGATTTATGACCGGTTCTCACACTTACGACTGTTGCAGCCTCCCCAGTCACATGATCAAAATTTGGGTCTCTGGGAACCAGCTTGTATTTACGAGGGTTGCAGCATCCCATGGTTCTGGGATTGTCATCTTCAACCTTCCTGGGGAGCTTCTGACAAGCAAAGTCAATGCGGGAAGCTAGATTCATTTATCAACAGTGATTCACTTAACTGTCGTGATTTTCTGAATAACTCTGGCAAAAAAGTTCGTAAAATGGGGCACAGCTCACTTAATAACTGCCTTGCTTAGCAACAGAAATTTTCAGCTCAACTGAGGGCTTAAGTCAAGAACTACCACTCAAATAGAACTATTCACTCAAAAATTAACACTATCTTTACATTGTGGAAAATTGGAAAACCGGTTTAATACTGAAACTTTATTAAAGAGTAAGGGGTGCAGTGGCTCTGTGGCTAAGATACTGAGCTTCTCGATCAGAAAGGTCTGCAGTTCAGCGGTTCGAATCCCTAGTGCCATGTAACGGGGTGAGCTCCCCTTACTTGTCCCAGCTTCTGCCAACCTAGCAATTTGAAAGCATGTAAAAAATGCAAGTAGAAAAATAGGGACCACCTTTGGTGGGAAGGTAACAGCGGCATTTAGTCATGCCGGCCACATGACCACGGAGACATCTTTGGATAGTGCTGGCTCTTCGGCTTTGAAACAGAGATGAGCACCGCCCCCTAGAGTCAGGAACAATTAGCACATATGTGCAAAGGGAACCTTTACCTTTTTAATCAAAGAGTGCCACCTGCTAATGAAAGGAAGAACAACACATTCCCAAAATTTTGTTTTGTTTACCTGAGATTTAAATCTACAAAAGAAAATATTGCTGAAAAGACCCCTAAAGATTAGAATATAAGAGTAGATTTATAGAGGGATTTAAGGAGCTGCTGGAAGATTAAGGGGCTCTCCAGAGGAACAGGCAGATTAAGCTCGGAATATAAAGAAATAAGAATATTGAGAAGTGTTTGTAAGTCTGAATGTATGGTCTGATTATTGGATAAAAAGGGGATTCAATAAAACTCAACAAGATATTTCATCAAGAAGAATAGAGTGGAAGTTGGGAAGAGGTGGCGTTGGGAATTCAAAGTACAAAGGAGACACTGGTAAGACACTACCAGAAAATTATGGAAAAATTGAGAGTATAGATGAAATGCTGGGAAATGTAACACAAGAGACAGTGAGCGTTCAAGACACCCAGGAAGAGAAGGAGCCAACTGAAAGAGGAGATGGAAAAAGGGGACAGATAAAACAAATGGAACAAAAAAAGAGAGAGATAATAATAAAAACAACAGGGATTGATGATATAAGCCAAGGGGAGAGTACTCTAAGGAAATTAAAAAAGAAACCGGAGAAACAGGAAGATTTTTATGAGAGAAAAATAGGGGCAAGAGTAGATATTTCGAAAACTAGACAATGAAAAAGCATATAGAAGGGAGGAAAGTTTAAAATGAGTAGGCAAGATGTGGAAATAAATAGAAAAAAAGATCCAAGAGAGGAATATGGTAGACAAGCTAAGAAAAGAATAATCAAAGCTTTAAGGCGGGTAAAAGATGATGGGTAGAAAAGAGAATATGTTTAACATAGTAGTGGCATAACAAAACAAAACAAAACAAAAAATTAGAGGGATGGGATTTAGAGAAAAGGGGATTAATAAAATACACATTTTTATGTAATAAGGAGAAGCAATAATGAGAGGAGAAATTAAAACTTGAAGAATGGCATTACTAAATTATAATTCAGTATGAATGTGAGTAAGTTTGTTAAATATAATAAATATGATCAAAACATATGATGTGTAGATGATGATTGATATAAAAATAACATATTGAAACATTGAATAATTAAAAAATGAAGGATTATAAATTGAATAAGCAAATAATGAAAGATCTTAATTTAACATAAATGAGGGTATTATTAGAAATATATGTTTGTTAAATGAAAGATGATGGATAATATTTTATGAAAGATGATATTATTAAGTATATTTTAGTAATATGTGGATTGACATAAAAATAATACATAGAATTACTAAAAAAAATATGAAAGATGATAATTCAATATGAATATGCATATTTATGCTAAATGTATTTAATATCATTAATAATATCCCAGTTGTATTATGTAGAATATGGAGATTAATATAAAAACAATGTATTGAAATATTGAATAACCAAATAAGAAATTGAATAAGTAATAATGGAAGATCTTAATGTAATATAAATGCTGGTATTAATATTAGTTATTTAAGTTTGTTAAATGTAAGAAATATTATTGACAATATTTTATTTATATTAAAAGGTATGATAATTAAAATAGGGTGATTGGTATAAAAATAACATATTTGAAATATTGAATAACCAAACATTGGAAGATTATAATTTAAAATGTATTATTACTAGTATTATATAAGCTTGTTAAATGAAACAAATATGATTCATATTAATTTTCTTGTTTGAAATGTATGATACTCAGGAACCAGACTGTTCACACACTGATATGTTTGTAAAAAATAAGAAATAGAAAACTTATTTTAAAAAATTGGGATACAAAGAATACAGGTAGTCTCCTCGTATGTCCACAATTGACCTCAGAATTTATGTGAGAAATTTGTTAAGTGAGTTTTGCCCCATTTTACGACTTCTCTTGCCACATTTGTTAAGTGAATCCCTGTAGTTGTTAAATTGGTAACCCGGTTGTTAAGTGAATCTGGCTTCCCCACTGACTTTGCTTGTCAGTAGGTCACAAAAGATGATCACTGCACCTATCATAAATATGAACCTGTTGTCGAGCATCCAAAAGAAAATCACGTGATTGTGGGGATGATACAATGGTCATAAGTATGAAAAACAGCCACTTTTTTCAGTGCCATTCTAACTGTGAACGGGCACTTAGTGAACTGTTGTAAGTCAAGTACTACCTGTAAATGGTCAACTATGAGTAGTTAATGGTTCCCATTTTTAGGTAGCACATCTTTAATGGGAGAAACCAGAAAATTCCTCTTCCCCTCCTGGTGCCAAGACACAAGGCCTTTCCACAGAGAAATGAGGGTGTCTCTTCTGCTGATCCTGAAATTGATCCCACTTTGATCCCCTTGACAGCGACCCAGAATCTCCCTTGGATGCTCTGGGATCAGAATGTCACCCAGTGTAAAATCTTTGTGGCTCTTTTTTACCTCTTATTTTTTCCATGGCACTTTTCAGAAAGAAGGTGACATCAATGCAATCCCACATTGTCCACTTCGAGTCTTCAAGTAAATCCACCGGATTCTCATATGTTTCCTTAGCCTGGTACCTGGCAAGACAAAAGAACATCATCTATCATCCTGTCAATGTAAGAAGCTTTGTGGTGCCTGGTTGTGTTTAGCTTTTAGTTGATAAGTGGGGTGTTAATGGCCAGCTCATTGTCGTTTTCTTGTGTTGCCCATTCTCAGCTCCTAAATACCTGGTAAGGTAAAGGTAAAGGTTCCCCTCACACATACGTCCTAGTCGTTCCCGGCTCATCTCTGTTTCAAAGCCGAAGAGCCAGCGTTGTCCGAAGACGTCTCCGTGATCATGTGGCCAACATGACTCAACGCCAAAGACGCACGGAACGCTGTTACCTTCCCACCAAAGGTGGGAAGATCGACAGCTCAGCTGTCTTAGCCCATGAGCCACCGCGTCCCTCAGATACCTGGTAAGCTGGTGGTAAATCAGCACTCTTGTTGACTGACAAGGGACCCTGTTTCCCAGGCTTCAGTCATTTCTCTGGCTAGCTATTCAAATATGGGCACCATGACAACCCAGTTTCAGTTTGGGGCTCCCTACTCTTGAAAATTCTTGTGAATCTCTTGGCCAAAAAAATGGATTGTATCTTCCAAATGACTGATGACTAATATGGGTGAGGCAGATAATGAGTTAGAACAGGGGTCCCCAAACTTTTTAAGCATGGGGCCAATTCACAGTCCCTCAGACTGTTGGGGGGCTGGACCAGCTTGGTGGGGTGGCTAGGTGGTCATGTGACTGGGTGAGTGTGGCCAATTTAGCAGTCCAAACAATACACACAAATCAAACTTTATTTTGTTTTGCTCCTGAGGGTGAAACCAACCGTAATAATTGACCATATCAAATATTGCTAATTATATTGTGTTGAGGTTGTCTGAGAAAATACCTAAAAAGCCCTGAAATACAATATGCTATCATTACATTAAAATACTGTGAAATACAGAAATAACTTTCCAAAATAGGAAAACTGCTGGAGGAGCTGCTGATCTCTGAGACTGTAAAGAAAAGGTGGATATACTTACTTCTTCAAGATGCTTCCAATGTCCTAAAAAATAAAGAGACGAAGCACTGAAAGGAGCCATTTCCTTTGCATAAAATTAAATTCTTACATTCACAAAATAAATGAATGAAACATCTGGACAACCAGACACTAGCAGACGTATAAAGTACTTCCATTTTTTTAATTTAAAAAAATCCCATTGCTCTTTTTTCCCCAACTGCTCACCTGTTTTAGAGAGGTATATTTTTACTTTCTTGTCTAAGAAAAATTATACCCCAGTTAAATCCAGCACAATTACAATATTGGAAAAACAAAACAGTGCATCAATAGGCTAAAAATATCCCTGCATTTATGCTTCCAGAATCAAGGCACTTTGGAAAATCCAAGTGGTTATAATTCTTTGTAGAAGGTCATCAGTGTTAGGTTTCTCCTTGCCATGGAGATTAAGGGGAGGGGGAGACCCTACAAAGAACACATACCACCACATCCCCTAATAGGGGAGGGGAGCCTCAAATTGTGAAGAACATAGAGACATATAGAGTACTTTGAATTCTTGCTTTTTGCATGGCCTGCTTTTTCTGAATTATATTATGTATCCCAACTATTAGCCATTACAGGTAGTCCTTGAGTTTCAATAGTTCATTTAGTGACCATTTGAAGTTACTATGGCACTGAAAATTGCTCTATGATAATTTTTCACACTTACGACTCTTGCAGGATCCCCATGGTCACATGATCAAAATTCAGCCACTTGGCAACCGATTCATATTTATGAGGGTTGCATTGTCCTGGGGTCATGTGATCACTATTAGTGACCTTCTGACAAGCAAAGTCAATGAGGAAGCTGGTTCACTTAACAACCGTGTTACTAACTTAACCACTGCAGAGATTCACTTAACAACAGTGGCAAGTTCGTAAAATGGGCAAAAGGTCATAAAATGGGCAAAATTCAATTAACAACTGTTTCACTTAGCAACAGAAATTTCAGGCCCAATTGTAGTAACAAGTCAAAGACTACCTATAGTCTTTATACATTCCAGTTTCCTTTCCTTAGAAAGAGTCAAAAAGTTTACTAAATGATGAGTTGAAAAAAAGATTTTGAACTTGGTCAAGTGCAGCCAGAATCCTACATGCAGACATGGAAAGATATATTAATCTCCACAATAGAAGATTGGATGGAAAAAATGAAAAAATTGACAGCTTTCATTAGATATTCCCCGTTGTTTCTACCTGGAAGCTGCTTCTAAACTTTGTGCTGGAGATAGGAAAACAACTCTTGATGCTCGATTTTTCTTATTAGACTAATTTGATTTTATAGACATGGCTAATAATTACTAAATATGCAAAGTTAAAACATTGAGGCTGTAATTTTATTTTGTATTTTATTGTGCAAAAAAATGTTGAATGTTTTTTTTTCTTTCTCCTTTATCCTACACTTCTTTCCCATTCTTATCCTTCTCCATTTCCCTCTTTTCTTTATTTTCATTTGTACTTTTCACCATTATAATTTCGATTAAATTTATGGGGAAAATCAGGAAAGAGTCAAAAAGAATATTCTGTAGAGGAGCTAAAGCGGGCTATTCCATTTCATCAATGGTACACCATGATACAAAAAAGATGTTGAGACAGAGAGGAGCGATAAAGATGGTAAGAGCTCTGGAGGCCAAACTGTACAATGAATGGCTAAGGGAACTCGGTATGCTCAGCCTAACAAAGAGAAGCCTTAGGGGAGACCCTACAGCCATCTTCCAACACTTGAAGGGCTCTCATAGGGAAAGGGGTAGAAGCTCATCACAGGGAGATCCAACCTTAAATAAGGAAGAATTTCCTGACAGTGAGAATTATTTATCAGTGGAACAGCTTCCCTCCCAGAATTCTGGGTGCTCCATCACTGGAGAATTCCAGTAACTGTTTGGACAACCATTTTTGGGGGATGGTATAAGGACTCCTGCCTTGAGCAGAAGATTGGACTAGATTACTAGATGACCTCCAAGGTCCCTTCCAATCCTAGGATTCTACGATCTCAATTTCCTGCCTGACCTGTAAGAGTTGGCTGGCTGGCTGCTGCCGCTTCTCTTCTATCTCCTGGATGTGATGGTCAAGAGAGCCGAATTCCTCCATGTGCTTGGCCAAAGCAACCTCCTTTCTTGCCATAATAACCTCCTCAGCTTCTTCCATTCTAGCCAACATACGCTTCTCCTGTCCTTCTAACCAGAGTTGTAGCTCTCTGAATGCAGTCATTACATTTTTTTTCACTTTTTTGATGAAGTCCTAGAACAAGAAAGAGAAAAAGCAAAAGGCATCATTTTATTTTATTTTAATTATTTTACTTAATTATTTTAATTTTATAATTAAGCAGAATCCAAAAGTAAGGTGGGAGAATTTCCTAAAGAGAAAAAAAAATCCTTTTGATATTAAAAAGCACAGAGGGGAAAGGTTTGTAAAAAGAAAAAAAAAGGCTCCAGTTTAAATGATCTCTCATGAAATTTTTCTTGGCAATCAGGGATTCCAAAAAAGTAGAGACATTTTTGATTTCACAATTTTTTCAATAAGATGAAATACAATTAGCCCATTGTATAAAACACAGCTCATGGGATAGGTGCACTTAACTCAACTGTGACACAATGGTGACATCTCAGACCCCAGGTTAAGAACAAGTTCTCTGCCCTAAAACCATCTTTAACTTTGATTTTCCTTTAAGTCGGAACTTGTACTTACAAACAGGCTGCCTATTATCAAAGATGGCGGATGGGATTCTCCTTCCTATTAGCTCAGAAGCTTCTCCCCATTGAGTCAATACTTACAAGCCTCTCCTGCACTCTTTGCTCTGTGTCGCTTTTGTATGTAGCTATTTTTTCTTTCTGCTCCTTCTGAGCCTTCAGGCAATCCTCAACCTTGATCTGAAGAGAAAATACAAGTTTTGAGTTTCTTTTCCGTAAAGAATTACATCAGAGGGAAGACCCAGTTAGAAAATGAAGTATATTCAGTTGTCATAAATACATGGCAGTTGGCAAATGTCCAAATTTTGATCATGTGACCATGGAATGATGCAATGATCATAAGGGTGAAAAAAATTATGTCACTTTTTCCACTGTCATTGTAACTTTGAACAGTCACTAAATGAAAGGTTCTAATTCGAGGACTCCCTGCAAGGGGACTAAAAAGAGCTGCCTGAGTCTCCTGGTTGCAGTCATCTCAGAAGCATCACTGAGAAATGAAAGTTTGGGCTGAGATGACTTTGGCCCGATGCAGCAGGAGAGTTTTTGGGGGGCTGCACTCAAGATTTTGGAAGATTCCATGACAATTTTGCTCTAGAGCAAATGTGGAAAGGGAGCTGGCAAAGGGAGCCTATTTCTCCCTACAGGCAATTTCCGTTGCTAAGCAAGACTGCAACCATCATAAATACATGCCAGTTGCCCAGCATCCCAATTTTAATCAGTGACCACAGCGATGCTACAATGGTTAATTCCCTCAACACTGTCAGACTATTTACTGAATCTGCACTACTATTAATCGTTTCATAGTTCCCATCACCAATCTCTTTCCACTTATGACTGTATGACTATAACTTGTTGCTGGCAATCCTTATGATTTATATTGATATATTGATCATCGATTGTGTTGTAAATGTTGTACCTTGATGAACGTATCTTTTCTTTTACGTACACTGAGAGCATATGCACCAAGACAAATTCCTTGTGTGTCCAATCACACTTGGCCAATAAAATTCTATTCTATTCTATTCTATTATAACTGTGAAAACGGTCATAAGTCACTTTTTTCAATGGTGTTGTAACTTTGAACAGTCACACAAAACTAATGGCTGTAAATCGAGGACTCTGTCTTCAAAAAATTGCAGCCACAGAGGATAAAGCAGGAGCTGAAGGTCTCAGGTTGGAATTAGGGAAGATTATTAAAGGAATGGTCCAGGCAGAAAGTTGCAGGTGAGTGTAATAAGACCAGTAAGGAATGGGGGACACTGTTGCCTGGCAACAAGAAAATTACAAGTAAAAAGGACTCCATTAGAAGGATGCTAGCTAAGGCACGTAGACATAAACTTTGGTAACTTCTAGCTTATTATAATAATAAAACGCACACACCTTTTGATAAGAAAGCTAATTGGCATAAATATGCAATATATGAGAAATAAGGGGCATGCATAAGAGCACCGTTCCTGTCCTAATGTTCCCTTTAGTTGTATTCATTTTATGTATTCATTTCATGCTTATAAAAAGGTAAAGGTTCCCCTCACACATACGTGCTAGTCGTTGCCGACTCTAGGTTATATTATATATTTATATTTATATTTATATTTATTTATTTATATATCTATATCTATATATCTATATATATATATATATGTATATATATATATATGTATATATATATATATATATATATATATATATATATATATATATATATATATATATATATATATATATTTGTTTTCTGAGGTTTTCGGGTGTTTGTATGTAGGTCTTTGGTTATTCGGTTTTCTCCCGTAAAATTGGAAGTGTCTTGGCGGTCTCATTCGTCATCTTCAGGCTTCAGCTTCAGGCTTCTGGGAGCAATGTGTGATTGCAGCTGTTTCTTCCTTTTAACTGCTAGTGGGGTTTGAACTGATTGGGTGGGAGCTTGGCTGTGCTCTGATTGGATGGGGTTTTTGTGCTCTGATTGGATGGGGTGTGTCCTGTTTGGGTGGGGCTGGGTGGTGCTCAAATTAGCCTGAGTGGCAGGGGGATTTGAGCTGGTGAGCTGCACTGCTGCTGTTTGGCTTCGTGTTTGTGGTTGTGCTACATCTTCGTAGTGGGTGTCAGTCTGTTGCATGTATGGATTGGAGGGTTTGAAATGGCTAATGTTGCAGCTGCGGTCTGGCTTCTGGTCCTTGGTCGTGCTTCCTGATCAGTGTGGGTTTGGGTCTGCTTTCTGGGTGGATGTGTGGTGGTGACATCCTGTGTGGACCTCGTGAGTGTGGGTCTGGTGTCATTCCTCGTGTTAGGGACTCGTTTGTCAATAAGGGCGGGTTTCCAAATAGCTGGTAGGCGGGAGGTATCATCTCGTTTGTTCATGCTGTGTGGGCGTTTTTCTATCTCGATGGCTTCTCTGATTATTCTGTTGTTAAAGTGTTCAGTTTTGGCGATAGTTCTGGTCTTTTTAAAGTCAATATCGTGTCCTGTGGCTTTAAGGTGTTGGACCAGGGAAGAAGTTGGTTCTTCTTTTTTGACTGAGTTCTTGTGTTCTTCAATGCGTGCACTTATTCTTCTGTTGGTTTGTCCGATGTATGTGGTGGGACAGGCGGTGCATGGGATTTCATATACTCCTTGATTTTCTAACTCAATTTTGTCTTTGGGGTTTCTTAGGATGGTGGATATTTTTTGGTTTGTGCAGAATGCTGTCTTGATGTTATGTTTGTGGAGGATCTTGCTGATTCTGTCTGTGGTGCCTTTTATATATGGGAGGAGGGCTGTGCCATTTTCTTGTTCTGTGTCTTGGGTTTTAGTGGGGGGTTCTTTTTGGATTAGTTTGGTAATCTTATTTCTCTGGAATCCATTGGATGTTAGTATGTTTGTGAGAGTGTGCAGTTCGGTTTTTAGGTGTTGTTTGTCAGCTAAGCGTTTTGTTCTAGAGCTGAGTGTCTTGGCTACGGAGTTGATCTGTGCTGGATGGTGGTGTGAGAGTGCGTGCAGATAGCGGTTTGTGTGTGTTTTCTTCTGGTAGATGGTGTGTCCTAGGGAGCCATTGGGTTTCTTGTAGACTAAGACATCTAGGAAGGGAAGTTGGTTGTTAACTTCTGTTTCCATGGTGAACTGTATTTTGGGGTGTAGGCTATTGAGGTGTGTGAGGAAGTTTTCAAGTTTTTCTTTCCGTGGCCAGATTATGAAGGTGTCGCTCACGTATCTGAGCCAGAGTTTGGGTTCAGGATCAGATTTGGAGAAAACCCGAATAACCAAAGACCTACATACAGACACCCGCGAAAACCTCAGAAATATATATGTGTGTGTGTGTGTGTGTGTGTGTGTAGGTCTTTGGTTGTTCGGGTTTTCTCCTGTGTAAAATTTTCTCCCGTGTAAAACAAATATATATATATATATATATAATGCTTATAGTTATATATTATTTAATATGTATTTGATAATAAATAAATAAATAAATAAATAAATAAATAAATAAATAAATAAATAAATAAATAAATAAATAAATGGTAAAGTAGTTGTTGTTAGTTGCAAAGTCGTGTCCAACCCATTGCGACCCCATGGACAACGTTCCTCCAGGCCTTCCTATCCTCTACCAAGGGTAAAGTACAAGAAGCCAATAAAAAGTAACATGTCTTGAAGGAACCAATGAATGATTTTTAGAGTATTAACTTATTCATTCATATCTACATAAAATTTTACATCGTTCAGGGGTCTTGGCTGAGACCCTTTTGAAATGAAAGTTCCTTGAATCACCTCTCATGTCTGGTTCCGATTGGCATCTGCGCCAGGCTAAACCCAGTTTCCCTACAACAGAGGAAGCAAGTAAAGTGATCTAAGGATTTCCAGGAAGACCAGGGATCTGAATGCCCCCCCTCCCCCGCAGCGATTCCTCCTGGCTGATCCCTACCTGGTATTCCGGGAAAGCCTCCTCTGCAGGGATCACCGAGTGGCCCCTGTGCTCTTTGGATCGGTCGCAGACCACGCAGATGAGGGTCTCGTGGTCCTTACAAAAGAGCTTCAGGGGCTCCCGGTGCTTCGGGCAGAAGCTCCCTCCTTCCTCGACCGGATGGGCGCCGCATCGCCTGGCCACTTCCAGCACAGACGCCAGTTTCCTGTTGGAGAGGACGCTGTGGATCCCGAAAGTTTGTCTGCATTGGGGACATGAAGCCTCGGATTCCGACGTCCCCCAACTGCGGGTCAGGCAGCCCCTGCAGAAGTTGTGGCCGCACTCCGGGATGAGCACGGGGTCCTGGAAAAACTCCCGGCAAATGGAGCAGGTGGCTTCTTCCACCAAATCCCGCAAGGGCGCTTCGGCCGCCATCGCCGCCGCCAAAAAGAAAGAGAAAGTTAC